>NC_079411.1:3887474-3994974 GCF_029220125.1 Pseudoliparis swirei | reverse complement strand
CATGTTAAAAAGGCACCGTTTTAAAGCAGAAATAAACATGTTTAACCTCTATACTTAAGATCCTACAACTGTGCGGCAGGTGCATTATTATATAACTCCGCCGTTATATGAAGGCTTGAAGTTCAGCGGTGAGTGATTGCACCACTAATCACCCCTAATGTTGATGATGTTGAGGAAAAGGTCATGGTGTGGGTTCACATAAGTACACCACGTGAAACCACAACTTGACATTTTCACGTTTTCTTTTCTGGATTAAACAAACTAAATACATACACAGTTCATTTATGAGCTTTAAAAAGGTGCTGCTAGTATAGCTTCATATGGTAGCTTCATGTTTACCTACATATCAATCTTCTTATTAGGCTGGTTCGGGATCAGTTCCAGAGGGCAACATCCTTTAATCATGTCCGTGGCTTGCATATTTATGTTGTGATATTTTATTCTGTATGTGTTCTGCACAACACCATATATATATATATATAAAATAATATATATATATATATATATATAAATATACATTTATATATATATACATATACATCGGTATATATATATATTTATTTATATATATTTATATATATATAATAAATGTGATGATATAATATATATATATATATATATATATATATATATATATATATACATCCCCGCGACCCGAATGAGAATAAGCGGTATGGATAATTGAATGCAATATGTATATATCATCACATTTAGAAAAAAAAACCTCCAGACATTTCCCCCCCCCCCACACCTCCTCCCCTCCCCTCGATATTTGTGCATCCCTGCATTGTTAATAATAAAGAACGCCCCCCAAAAAATATTCATGAAAGCAATAAAGAGTGTCCAGACATTTCATTATACCAATTTTAGTGCGTCATAACTCAAAAGTGGTTTGCTCGGAGGAGGAGAGGGGATGGAGAGCCCGTCTCAGAGTCGCTCTGTGTGGAGGCTATTGGTGCTAGCGAGAGATAACAGCAATGGAGAGATGAACGCATCACATACGAGAACAATAACAAACATATTTACACCGAAAGCATGCGGACAGACACACTTCCCTCTGTGTGCACTTCATATTCATGAGCTCGTTCACTATTTGCAAACAATCGTGGATTTTTTCTCTCGACGCCGTCAAACTGCCAGCTCGAGATTTCATCAGGCGAGATGAAGCGTTGCGGTTTTTCTTTGCTGTTGCTGTGTGTGCGGTTTTTATGTTTTAATATCAAGTGGATATGAAGTCTGAAAATGAGGGGAACAATAAGAGAGAGAGAGAGAGGAAGAGAGAGAGAGCAAGAGAGAGGTGGACGACCATATATTTATGCCCTCCATAATTTTTTGCTGACCTGGTGTGTTCACAAGAAAATGACCAACATGATGCCAGAATGAACGGCAGGGTCAGGTCTCATCGTGACTAAGATCGTAATATAAATATATATATAAATATAAATATATATAAATATATATATAAACATATATAAATATATATATAAAAAAACATATAAATATATGCATAAATATATAAATAAATACATATATAAATATATAAATATATACATATATAAATATATATATATATATAAAATGCTGAGATGCTCCTGTCTCTGTGTTGGAGTTTCCCCGGAGGCGGGGCTTAGACAGCTCCTTCACACAGACGGACACAGTGAGCCAGGTGATGTCAGGATGAAGTCGAGGCGAACAGGTGTTCTCCCGACGGTGACCGTCTGCCCGGAAACTTAAAAAAATAAAATAACAACAATAAAAGTCAGAATGAAGAAGAAAGAGAGACGAGAAAATGATGTTTTCTTCTCCGAGTTGACACGATCATATTAATTAATGGATGAGCTTTGACAACGTGAGAGCAACTACCTTCACACACACACACACACACACACACACACACAGGTTCACGAACACACGGACGGTCTTGCGGGAGTTGAACTAATAACCTGGAGGTAATTAGTCTGTCTCCTCAGCCGCCAGCGTCTGTTAACCTCCGTGACCCGTTGATAGTAAGCTAACGAGAATGTCAGTCACACACACACACACACACACAGACGACAGAACCCTTCCGCTGGCCCGTTTGTTTTTGCTTCCTCACTCTGAGTTTGACCTCTGGCGCTGTATAATTCAGAAGGATGCGGACTCATGTTCTACCTCTCCGCCACACACGCAAGTGTATTAATATATCACAAGTGCCTTTTCATAAATATATTATGCAAGTACCTAATAATATATATTATAGATAGTGTTCTCTCTCGCGGCGGCCGTAATGAGGCTGTGTGGGTCGGAGTGTGGGATGCAGCGCGTGCCTGGCATGTTTTAAACCGGAGCGCCGGGAGACTAATGCAGTGATCACAGGTTACCGATTTACAGATATGGATCATATTTGGTTCAGAGGGCGTCCGACCCCGGAGAGAACATGACTCCTGACCCCGGAGAGAACATGACTCCTGACCCCAGAGAGAACATGACTCCTGACCCCGGAGAGAACATGACTCCTGACCCCAGAGAGAACATGACTCCTGACCCCGGAGAGAACATGACTCCTGACCCCGGAGAGAACATGACTCCTGACCCCGGAGAGAACATGACTCCTGACCCCAGAGAGAACATGACTCCTGACCCCGGAGAGAACATGACTCCTGACCCCAGAGAGAACTTGACTCCTGACCCCGGAGAGAACATGACTCCTGACCCCGGAGAGAACATGACTCCTGACCCCGGAGAGAACATGACTCCTGACCCCAGAGAGAACATGACTCCTGACCCCAGAGAGAACATGACTCCTGACCCCAGAGAGAACATGACTCCTGACCCCAGAGAGAACATGACTCCTGACCCCAGAGAGAACATGACTCCTGACCCCAGAGAGAACATGACTCCTGACCCTGGAGAGAACATGACTCCTGACCCCAGAGAGAACATGACTCCTGACCCCAGAGAGAACATGACTCCTGACCCCGGAGAGAACATGACTCCTGACCACGGAGAGAACATGACTCCTGACCCCGGAGAGAACATGACTCCTGACCCCGGAGAGAACATGACTCCTGACCCCAGAGAGAACATGACTCCTGACCCCGGAGAGAACATGACTCCTGACCCCAGAGAGAACTTGACTCCTGACCCCGGAGAGAACATGACTCCTGATCCCGGAGAGAACATGACTCCTGACCCCGGAGAGAACATGACTCCTGACCCCAGAGAGAACATGACTCCTGACCCCAGAGAGAACATGACTCCTGACCCCAGAGAGAACATGACTCCTGACCCCGGAGAGAACATGACTCCTGACCCCAGAGAGAACATGACTCCTGACCCTGGAGAGAACATGACTCCTGACCCCGGAGAGAACATGACTCCTGACCCCGGAGAGAACATGACTCCTGACCCCAGAGAGAACATGACTCCTGACCCCAGAGAGAACATGACTCCTGACCCCAGAGAGAACATGACTCCTGACCCCAGAGAGAACATGACTCCTGACCTCGGAGAGAACATGACTCCTGACCAAGGAGAGAACATGACTCCTGACCCTGGAGAGAACATGACTCCTGACCCCGGAGAGAACATGACTCCTGACCCCAGAGAGAACATGACTCCTGACCCCAGAGAGAACATGACTCCTGACCCCAGAGAGAACATGACTCCTGACCCCAGAGAGAACATGACTCCTGACCCCGGAGAGAACATGACTCCTGACCCCGGAGAGAACATGACTCCTGACCCCAGAGAGAACATGACTCCTGACCCCAGAGAGAACATGACTCCTGACCCCAGAGAGAACATGACTCCTGACCCCAGAGAGAACATGACTCCTGACCCCGGAGAGAACATGACTCCTGACCCCAGAGAGAACATGACTCCTGACCCCAGAGAGAACATGACTCCTGACCCCGGAGAGAACATGACTCCTGACCCCGGAGAGAACATGACTCCTACTGGGAACGAGCAGTCATCTCATCACACAACTGCTGGAGTTAGTTCATTAATGCTTTCTCTGTGTCCTAAATGACATGTGTGCTGTTTATAGTCAATGGTGTTTTCTTCTGCTCGATCCCGTCAATCGCGTCTAAGAGACGGCTCGCCGTGGACCGTCTGTTTTGATTTCCCAATTGATTTCAGCACAACAACAACAACAACAGGCAGTCATTATGGGGCCTAATCACGAAAGAGGAAAACAATCCACGCGTCGTTGGATCGATGTCGCCCCCCCCCCCGCTCCGTATTCCACAAGATACATCGGGAAAAATGATATCGAAGCGCTGTGAAATCGGTGAGTAACTTGAGACGGTGTTCGTATGTCAGCGTTCATCCACATGTTGACCAACGGGTTTCCAGGACTTTCAAATTTGACTTTAAACCAAATTTCCGTGACCAAACATTTTGTGAAATCTCGGTGTAGACATGAAAAAGTGAGAAAATGTCGCATTTAAACTAACAATGAGAATTCCATAGCATACAGTAAAACCTTAAACAACAGAAATGAATGAGAGGCAATAGTTTGATTAAAAGAATAAATATTTATATAAATGTTTATTCTTTTAATCAAACTATTGTTCTATATTGACCGTAAACTTGCGCCGCGAGTATGAGAGCGTACGCCGGCTTATATTTTGAGCGTCTTTGTTTTAAAAACATATTAATTATTTAAAACTCACATGTGAATACAACTAATTTCCATGACTTTTCCAAAACTTTTGGGACTTTTCCAGGCCTGAAAAAAACCATTTTAAAATCCCATGACTTTTCCAGGTTTTCCATGACCGTATGAACACATTGAGCGCCTTGAAAGGCGCCTTATAAATAAAATGTTTATTATTTATTATTATTATTCTGTAGTGTCGCTCTGGCTTGTTTATGACTCTTAAGACCAATCACAATCGTCTTCCTCAATGTAGGAACAAATACATGGATCATGGTGGAGATGGCACAAGGGGAGGGGAATGCCGGTGGAAAGCCGGCAGCCAATAGGAGCGCAGCAGAGTCAGATATGAACGGCGTCTCTTTGCACTCACATGACTTCGAGGCGCGCGGAGCGAGAGTCGTTGCCCGACTGCGACGTCACGGTACAGGTGTAATCCCCGATGTCACCTGACCACGTCTGGCCAATGGTGAGAGAGCCCCGGCGTATGGACACCCGGCCCCCGTTGGTGGGCCGGACCAGCACGCCACCTCGATCCCACCGGAAGCTGCGACAGAGGAGGAGGAAATGCGTGGGCTGATTGTGTTGACAACGCGCACGAGAGTAAACACGCAGAGAGACGAGCCGCTACCTGATGTTGACCCGGGGGTCATGTGTGGCATTGCAGTCCAGTGTGGCGGTGGTTCCTTTGATGACACGCTGGTCTGTGGGAGGCACGGAGATGACTGTACGGGCTGCAACAAACAAACAAACAAACAAACAGTAAGAAAAGTAAACAAAGAGAAGAGGTGGAGCGGTGACATAGATTCAATGTTAAGTTTACTGTTCTCATATTTACACAACACAGTTGGCATACATCTAAATAAATGATGCTTCAGAATACTGAACATCTATAGTCTGACTGCTCTATATTATTGAAGCTACACGCACACAAGCAGGGTTCCTCTCTCACACACACACACACACACGGAGCCAAACACTTAAAATGTGGGAAACTGCCTCGTCCGTCATGTTTCTCCGTGCTCTGTTGGACTCGTTGGCGTTTCACGAGTTTTACAGCCGAAAGAGAACCAGTGAGAAATGGATGCAGAGAAGAAGAGCATCTGTTACGCCAGGAAGTCGGTTATTTAAGTATATTTGGGATGTGACCGGGCCTCCAATAGATGGGTAGATTTTTTATAATCATAATAATTCAACAGTATTCAATCTGAAGCTGTCACAATGTGTGTATATATATATATATATATATATATATATATAAATACATATATATATATATATATATGGCTGATTTATATATATACAAAATAAATATATATATGTACTGTATATATATATTTATATATAAATAAATCAGTGTGTATACCTGTGTGTATATTTATATATATATATATACACACACATACATATACAGGACTGTCTCAGAAAATTAGAATATTGTGATAAAGTTCTTTATTTTCTGTAATGCAATTAAAAAATATTAAATATTAAAAGAATAAAAGGCTTGCAATATTTCAGTTGATTTGTAATGAATCCAGAATGCATGACATTTTTGTTTTTTTAATTGCATTACAGAAAATAAAGAACTTTATCACAATATTCTAATTTTCTGAGACAGTCCTGTATATACATATATATATACATACACACACAAATATATATATATATATATATATATGTATATATAAATATAACTCTGTGTGTGTGTGTATGTATATACAGGACTGTCTCAGAAAATTAGAATATTGTGATGAAGTTCTTTATTTTCTGTAATGCAATTAAAAAAACAAAAATGTCATGCATTCTGGATTCATTACAAATCAACTGAAATATTGCAAGCCTTTTATTCTTTTAATATTGCTGATTATGGCTTACAGCTTAAGAAAACTCTAAAATCCTATCTCATAAAATTTTAATATTTCCTCAGACCAAGTAAAAAAAAAGATTTATAACAGCTGAGTGTTTGTCAAGGCTCAGGAAACCCTTGCAGGTGTTTCGAGTTAATTAGACAATTCAAGTGATTTGTTTAATACCCTACTAGTATACTTTTTCATGATATTCTAATATTTAGAGATAGGATATTTGAGTTTTCTTAAGCTGTAAGCCATAATCAGCAATATTAAAAGAATAAAAGGCTTGCAATATTTCAGTTGATTTGTAATGAATCCAGAATGCATGACATTTTTGTTTTTTTAATTGCATTGCAGAAAATAAAGAACTTCATCACAATATTCTAATTTTCTGAGACAGTCCTGTATATAAATAAGTCAGCCAAGAGATAAGTTTACCAGCTAATCAATTATTCTCGAACCCGGCCAATCAGATGACGACTGCATCAATAACCAATCACACTGCTGTTCACCCGCCTGGGCTAACGTGACTGGACATCTATACGGATAAATAAGTGTTCCATCGTCTGTTTGAGTCTGTTGAGCAAACGTCTGTTGAGCCGCTTGCTGTATTGTTGTGTGTGTGTGTGCGTCTTACTCCAGACGGTGAGCGTGGAGGTGGCGTTGACGGTTCCCTCGGAGTTGGAGGCGACGCATGTGTACTCTCCTGAATCCTGGAAGCTGACCGGCTGGATCTGCAGACCGCCCGACTGCAGCAGCGTGAACCGGGGCACCTGCACCGAGCCGCTCGCTAACACCTGGGCTCCTGGAGGGAGGAGAACGCCACACACGACGGCCTCGGGGTCAACGGACGCCATGAAGAACATCCAGCAGGCGTGCGATCACCAAATGCATCGCCGATGGCAGAGGACGTGTGTGTGTGTGTGTGTGTGTTCTCGGCTACCTTTCCTCCAGGTGATGGCGGGCTTGGGAGCGCCGTCGGTCTGGCACGCGAACACGGCCGCGGTCCCGTCGGTCACCGTTTGGTCGAAGGGAGGGGAGGTCAGCGCGGGGTGCACGCCTGCAGGAGGACAGAGGAAGGGAGTCATTTAAGCCTCCTGGCTTGCTGGTGACGCGCCGGCGTGTTTGACAATGTTTACGTTTTTTTAAAACATTCATTTCTCCGCGACAATACGGGACATTAAAACGTTTAAACTTGCAGAGATATGAGGATTTAAAATGTGTTTTTCTTAAATTTCGTTAATTTTTCATTCAAATCAAACTATTTAGACCGAATTAGTTTTTATACTATTTTTTTCGTGTCATTTAATCCTCCCGGGGGTTGCGACGCGCCGGCGTGTTTGACAATATTTACGTTTTTCAAAAACATTAATTTCTCCGCGATAGTACGGGACATAAATATGTTTAAACTTCTAAAAATAGGAAGTAAAAAAAATTGGAACTTCAATTTTCAGCCTTAGGGCCATATTATGTCTTTACACTTGTGCCTGAGGACAATTGAGCCTCATTATATAGAGAGCTGAGATTTTGGATGTCAAACACATGGGTGTGTGTCATATCGCAAGTGTCTTTTAAAAGGTGATCTGAAGACATTGTGTAAAATCTATAACATTTTGGGATTTTTTTCCACCCCCAGGACTTTTCCGTGCCTGGAAATAACCATTTACAAAATTCCACGACTTTTCCAGAAACACACTCACTCGACACGAGGAGTTGCGCGTGCGCCTGAGCTTCTCCGGCGGCGTTGCGAGCGAAGCACTGGAACACGCCTCCGTCTCCCGGCTGCACGCGGCGCACCGTCAGCCCGGAGGCCGAGGCGACCTTGTAGCGCGGGTTGGCCAGCTTGGACAGCGGCACGGCGTCCTTGTACCACTCGATCCGGGGCGGGGGCACGCCTGCACACACACACACACGCACACACACACACACACACACACACACACACACACACACCAGAGAGGGAGAACATTACATCAGATTAGATTAGATAATCCTTTATTAGTCCCACAGTGGGGACATTTCAGGATCACAGCAGCGGTGCACATTAATAAAAAATAAAAATAAAACACAAAACATAATAACAATACTAAATACTAATACTAAAATACTAAATATACAGAGGAAACAAAATCTATACAAAATATATACACAATATATGACTCTTTTTTTGTGTGTGTGTATTTTATTCAGCCAATCATTGCAATACAATACAATATTATTATATATAATATACAAAACAGAAAGACTGAAAAGGTATAGATAGAAGCAAAAATGCTTATATATTCCTATCCTAAATTATTATTATCAAATAAATCAGATAATTAATATAAAATATAGAAAAAGAATAAAGAAAAAATATATACATATACACACATATATACAGTATATATATATATATATATATATATATATATATACTTACAGACATCTCCCATATACATACGTTTTAATCTTATAACTTTAATCTTATAATTTATAACTCTCAAAAATAGTTAATCCTATAAATAATCCTTTTGAAAACCAAAAAAGAGTTGATTGGTGTGACAACCGACTGACCTCACTCTCTGAATCTCTCCGTTATCTACGGTCTCCCTATAAATATGCATGTGGGCATAATTAGTGCTAATAATATATTGATCGGAGGGTAAAAGGTGTCAGGAGGGGGCCAGCAACACATTCTAAATAAAAGATGTGGGCATATGTGTCCCTGGTATCGGGCTGCCACCTGTCTGACTGACATGCCAGATATGACAGTGAGGCTGCTCGTGCAATTATTCTCAACTCTGCACACCTGTGTGTGTGTGTGTGTGTGTGTGTGTGTGTGTGTGAGATGAATTCCACCCTTTCCCTCAATCTGCTGGCTTTCACAGACATGCGTGAAGCATCCCGCCTCGTCTCACTCTGTCACTCTGCGCTGCGCTCGTCTCCTCCTCCTCCTCCTCCTCCTCCTCCATCTCCATCCATCCCTCCTTACCCTCAGGCCTCGGCTATTTAATTACACTGCCGCTGTATCAGATTACCGAGGAGGCGCACACTCGCTCAGTGTGTGTGTTTGTGAGAGAGAGAGAGAGAGAGAGAGGGAGGGTACGTTGCAGTTTTTTTAGACCGTGTCCACCTCTACTCATGTGCATGTTTTCATTGAAAACCATTTAAAAACAAGAGGCGTGAACACCGGAGCAGCACACACACCTCGATTGAGACCGAGCCTCAGCGTCCCGAGGTCACCGTGACCCACTGAGGGCATTCTGAAGTGTGACATCACAAACAGAGAGCATGATGGGAGACGCTGGGGGGCTCCTCCGAGACCCCGTTGAATGAGACCTTTGTGTCTCGCCTCTCTCGGGGTGAGGCCACGCCCCCTCGGGTGACTCCACCGCCAGCGGCGCCTCCCACTTTCGGCTTCAGCTTTCCTCTAGTGCGTTGGAAGCTTAATAATAATAATAATAATATCTTTATGGAAATAGCACCTTTAAAAACAGGGTTTACAACGTGCTCTACATCACTTACAAGCAGTTATATAAAAATGGGTTTGAAGAAGTCACTGATGCTGCGAGCCTTACTCGTTCCAAAGGGTCAAAGGCCAGACTCACGTCCTCACGTGTGCCTCCAGGGAGTCGCTCGCTGCTCCTCTTCAGACACGCCGTCTTTACAAATGCGACTCCGATAACTCTCTGTGGAACAGTGGACCTTTCTAAGGTCAGCCGAAGACAAGTCGAGGCCTCCTCCGCAGTGGGAGTTTGTCAAATCAAGTGTGCGTCTGTATATTCTCTCTGTGTGTGTGTGTGTGTGTGTGTTCCTTTCCGTCCACCGAGATGAGGCCCACTCGGCACGACCGGCTGGATGCATTTCGACACACAGACTTTGTCGGCCGTTTCTTACAGCGGAATCTCTTTAGGGGCGGATCCCTCCACAGCTAGGAGTTATAATAACTAATACAGCACCCGATCACTCCTTCAATGTACGGACGAGCGAGTATTGCTTTATAGACATACTTGGGAGGTATTTAAAGCAATCCTCCAAGTATGTGTACAGACACACACACATATATACATATACATATATATATATATATATCCTCAGTGTACCTGTAGCCAGGCAGGGGATATCCACGTTCCTGTCGAGGTCAGCGAGGATCTTCCTCTTGGGTTGAGCCGTGAGAGAAGGCAGCTCTGCGGGGGACAACATGTAAAGCATTAAAATATGAAGCACATCCTGAAAAAAACAACACGAAAACGGGCCACGCCCCCTTGTGGCCCGGGAGCTACGAATAACGGCGGAAAAAAAAAAAAGGCTTAAAGCCTCGTGAAGTCGCTTTAAAGAAAAAAAGCCTTGCACTAAGGATGGTGAATTTGCCCTTCGACAAGCAGACATTCTTTCAGAGGAGAGGAGCCGTGGAGTGGACACGCCTCCAGAACCAGAATGGACCTCCCTCCTGACCCTGAGGAGTGTCGCTGCCGAGGCGGCGGGCTTCCCGTCTGTCTGCCCGGTGATATTACTTCCACACAAAAACACATTCTTCAGGGTTTCCCAAAGGAAAACCATGTTTTTCCTTTTTTTTGGTAAAGGCGTCATTTGGCTGCCAGCGACGTCTCCATCCGTGTCGCTCTAAACGCCGCCAGACAAAAGCTTCCCTGGATCCAGAACGTGAACGCACGCCGGTTACCGGGACGCTGCATCGCGATATGAGAAAATGGGAGCGAGTGCCATTTCTTTGAAAAAACAAAACCTTTGTTCATATTTAGAGAGAGATATTGACACGGAGAGCCCCCAGAGGTGGAAGAGGGAGGTGGGGGAGGGGGGGAGAGACAGGTGTGGCGAATTCATTTCCAGCTCTCTGGCTCCTGTGGATAAAGTGTCTCAGCACCACCTGTTTGCTGAGACATGACTTGGAAGGGAAATAAAATGTCTGGCGTTAAATAATAGATGTGTGTGTGTACCGGCCGTGATGAAGATGAAACGAGGAGGAGGCATTTTCATCGAGGTTTCATTGCATCTCATTCCTGTTCCTGTACTTCTTAAAGCTCCGCACACGTCTAATTATCATACATAACGGGATGTTTTGACACTATTCTAATGCCGCTGTACTTGAGAATAAATCCCTTTGCTGCGGCGTTATTCGTCTCCATTTCCTGTTGCTTCACATCGGGAATGGTTTGATGAAGCTGTGTGTGTGTGTGTGTCTGTGTGTGTGTGTGTATGTGTGTATATATGTTTATGTGTTTGTGTATGTGTGTATATGTGTGTGTATGTATATGTGTATATGTATATGTGTGTATATATGTATGTATATATGTATGTATATATATGTGTATATGTATGTGTGTGTATGTGTATGTATATATGTGTGTATATATATATGTGTAGTGTATATATATGTGTATATATATATGTGTATATGTATGTGTGTATATGTATATATATATATATGTGTGTGTATATGTATATATATGTGTGTATGTGTGTATATGTATATATATATATGTGTGTATATGTATGTATATATATATTTGTCGATATATGTGTATATATTTGTGTGTATATATATATATGTATGTGTATATATATATGCGTGTGTATATGTATATGTGTATGTATGTGTGTATATATGTGTGTATATGTATGTGTGTGTGTCTGTGTGTATATATATGTGTGTGTCTGTGTATATGTGTGTGCATATGTATGTGTGTGTGTCTGTGTGTATATGTATGTGTGTGTGTCTGTGTGTATATATGTGTGTGCATATGTATGTGTGTGTGTGTCTGTGTGTATATGTATGTGTGTCTGTGTGTATATGTGTGTATATGTATGTGTGTGTCTGTGTGTATATATGTATGTGTGTGTGTGTGTGTGTGTCTGTGTGTATATATGTGTGTGTGAACAGCTTACACAGTACCCTCCCATGTTGCTGCTGCATTGATTCTTCTTGATTTTAAAGTTATTTTACTGTTTTCTTTCGGGGGGGGGGGACTTTTAAACCCGCCGCCGCGCCGCCTGTCTCTATTCACCGTGCTCGGTGTTGTGACTCGGGATGAGGAAAGGCCCCGCGGTGAACACAACAAGAGATGAATAACGGCGGCGTGGCGTGACACCGATAACACCGGACGCATTAATCACCTTCACAGTCAGGTGAGGAGTGCGAGGACCTACATGCAGGAAACACAACACTAGTGTGCGTCTGTGTGTGTGTGAGTGTGTGTGTGTTTGGCTTCAGAGCTTTGAGCTTCCCGTGGATTCCCTGTTGTCTGCCTGCAAAAAAAAACAAAAGATGGAGCACAACAACAAGATTCTGTTGTTTGCACCGGCAGCCGTCCGCACGGTACCGGCACCATACATATTCCCATTAGTGGATCGGGGGGGAAGACAGAGAAGTTGGAACTGAATCATGAAAAAACCCTTTTGAGGCCGTCTCCTTTTCTTCCCACACGAGACGCGCATACACTATTCTGTTTAGGAACGGCTCTCATTGGATGGAGGCCTTCGCAGAAGAAGAGGATCAGCACCGACGTATTCATCAGTGGAGGCTCCTCGGGTTGTGACGCCCGCCACGCAGAGAGAGAGAGAGAGAGAGAGAGAGAGAGAGAGAGCGGTAGATGGTGAGAATGAGCGGGATATAAATATTCAGGCAGGTCTTTCCTGACGGGTGAGAACTCCGACAATCACGGGCTGTGTTGTTGTTTCCTGTTTATTCACACACACACACACACACACACACACACACACACACACACACACACACACACACATCGGGGACAGGAGAGGATTGTGGACGGCGGCGCGCTCAGTGTGCTCTTATTGACCGGCGACTCCAGGGAACAAAACTAATTTAGCTGCTCGGGCAAACATCCATGTGTGTGTGTGTGTGTATATATGTTTACGTGTTTGTGTATGTGTGTGTATGTATGTGTGTGAGTGTGTGTATGTATGTATGTGTGTGAGTGTGTGTATGTATGTATGTATGTGCATGTGTATGTGTGTATATGTGTGTGTATGTTCCGTGAGCGCACACAAGAGTGTACACAAACGTAGCGGCTGTTTGTGACCTCGGGGTGTGTGTGTGTGTGGGGGGGGGGGGGGGTCAACGCCATGCTTCCAGGACAAAAGAAGGAATAAACGGAGGAGTGAACGGAGGAGTGAACGGAGGAGTGAACGGAGGAGTGAACGGAGGACTGAGTGAACGACGCCCGGAGCAAAAAACATGTGCAAGGAAAGACGAGAGCGAGGTTGAAATCGAAGTGAAGGATCCCCGTTGAGAACATTATGCTTGTTGGATAAGGCCAGAACAAGATAATCATGGACAATCATGTTCAGCAGTGTGTGTGTGTGTGTGTGTTTCTCTCTCTCTCTCTCGCTTACCCATCACAGTGAGGTGTGCCCTTGCCTCCACAGGTTTGGCAGTGCTGTTGCTAAGCAACGCCTCGCAAACATATAACCCCGTGTCAGAGGAGTTGGGGGCCGGAATAACGAGCCGACGCCCACTGGCCAGACGGCGGCCATCGCGTCTCCACGCCACCACGAGGCCGTCGATCGGTCTGAGGGGGAGAGGGCGAGAGAAAAGAATGGTGGGGGGAGGGGGGGGGAAGATTTGGAGGAAAAATGGGGGGGGGAAAAGAGTGACAGAAGGCAATTACGACATATTAAATCCATCAGCTTGCGTGTCAATGAGGCAGCAAATGAACGGTGACAGTGTGTGTGTTCGGGAGCGGTCCGCTCGGCTCGGCGTGAAGGAGCTTCAGTCAGTTGAGAGAAGGACGGGCTTTTCATGGAGAGTGGAATTTAGCTTTTGCATAAACAAGATCAAAACAACAATCTTGTGCGCGTGTGCGTGTATTTGTTTAAAGCACCGGTAATACAGCTGTATTTATTCGTGACGGTGCAACTCAGTTTTTTTGGTGCATTTTCTCTTCCGATTTTTAACTTCTTATAATCAATCTGCATTAAAATTGATTTACAGGCTATTTGTGTAATCAGCCGTTTGAATTGCGATCCAGATGCATCTTTTAAAGGACATCTTAAAAGTCATAATGTAGTGATGCAAATACACTGCTGAGGCGCCAACTGAATAACAAGAAAACAATGTTTTAGTGTCAATTTCTTATTGGTTTGAAGACATAATTAAGCTTTTGGTTTGGAAAGTAAAGTCATAAAAGAACATGCATTAATCAGATGGAATGACATAAAACAATATGTAAAAGATTCTGGGTGTGAAACAAGAGATATTTCCTTATTACGTTGGCTTAACGATCCCAAATGTTCCATTCTCTTGATTTATTACGATTACGCTTTTTATTTCTAGCATGTTCTTTGACATTTATCCCATAATGAATCACTTTGACGCGACGGCATATAAATAAATATATAAATATATATAAATAAATATAATCAATATAAATAAATATATATATATATAAAATATGTATATATACATATATATATAAATAAATATATTTATATATATATGTATATATACATATTTTATATATATATTTATTTATTTATTTAGTTTAATTTTTCAAAGTGGGCGACTTAATATGCAGTCCAACTACAAACAATATATCATTAAATGTGTTTTTCCTTTTCTTTGGATACAGTCGAGATGACACAACTCCACAATTAGATAGAAAAGTAATTGAACTTGCGGCTTGGCTGATACCTCAACATTTTAATACGCTTACTCAGTGGCTCCTATCCGCAACAAAAGAACCCAAAAATGTACCCAAAGACAGAAAAGGCTGATTTTTTACAGCCCTTAATATAATATCTCCTGGCACTTGTTTTCCAATCACACTCCTAATTATCACTGGAGCAGGAACTGCGTTGGTGCACACGCCTGATCCGTGGTGAATGGCTGTGGAGAGGAGATGCTTCTAGATGCCAGCGCTGCACTTGATTTCACCCATCACACTTCATCCCAAAACTTCAACACAATAGTTGCTTATTCTTTGGGTTATCTCCCGCCTGCTGCTTTATCTTCTCCAGCGTAAGTATTTTTTTGTTTGTGTATTTTATTCAGTCAATCAAATCAAATACAATACTATATTATTCTATATAATATACAAAAGAGAAAGACTGAAAAGGTATAGGTAGAAGCAAAAAATGCTTATAAATTCCTATCCTAAATTAAAATCAAAATAAATAAGAAAATTAATATACAATGAAGAAAAAACAACAAACAAAATATATTTATGTATACTACCACATACATCTTCCATATAAATACGTTTTTAATCACATTTATAACTCTCAAGAATTGTTTTATAAATCGGGGATCGAGTATCTTTTAGTGGATTCTCTGATATCTGAACGGGTCCCTGTAGAGCAGCGGTCGCCGACCCGTCGATCACAATCGACCGGTCGATCTCGGAGACGTTCGCTGTCTCTCTCCAAAATAAAATGAAAATAAAATCAGAAACACTTTGTTCCTCATTCTCGAAAACGTTATAAAGTGTCTTCTGAAACGTTTTCTTCCTGACTGGAAGATCGACGTCAGAAAAGATCTCCGCCTGATTTTAATGAACGCCTGAAAACGGGTTCTTCTACACAGCGGCGTTGTCAGCTGTGCGCCCCGAAAGAGGGGAATGTAGTCCACAGTGGTCCTACAGGTGGGGCGTGCCCCTCTAGTGGGGAAAGTGGTACTCCAGATGGGACGCAGGGGAAATGCAGAAAGTGTTTTGTCTTTCATACAGATGTATTTACGCGGTGAAATGGAATCCTGCTGCTGCACAGAGTCGTCTCCCCCCCCTCCTGGAGGCCCGAGCCCCTCTCCTCCTACGACTAACACGGTTCAGTCCCTCTTCATACTGTAACTTAAGTGCCGCCCCGGTGGTCAAGTGCTGGTCAAGTGCTGCCGAGAGACATTTAAAGGGATTCCAGCTCCAATCTCGCCCCCGACCGATCGTCAACGAGGCGAAGGAGCCTTGAAAACACAGCCTGCGTGGACGCTCAACGGCCCTGTGCTTGGAGAGCGCCGCTCACTCAAAGTGCTTTGACACCACGTGACATCATTCGCACGCTGATGGGAGTCATTTCTGCGCTAAGCGCTTTTGGACACGTCGGCGTGGGTCGGCGGAGACGGGGATCGAACCGCCGACCCTCCGATTGGAGGACGGACGCCGCTCATCACTGGAGAAGCAGAGCCCCGATTATCACCTGATGGCTCGAGGCTTTTTGCCTCACTGTTCTGTTTAATCAACGTCACGACGAGCTAAATGTTCATAACCGTCTCCTTACGTTGGATACCGGGATGTAATCGCGGTGGGGAACTGTTGCCTGGAGAGAAGAGGCCGTCCGAAGGACGCAGAAGGACACGCGAGAGAACGAGTAACACGGAGCACACACACGAGAGGAGACGGGAGGAGGACCGCTCTGCTGATGTCGGACGGGACTTTCATCCAACTTCTGTTTGAGTTCACTTTTATGTGTGTGTGTGTGTGTGTGTGTGTCTATACACCAATACTGGGCGGGGAGACTTGCTGAGCTACGAGTTTACGTGATGTCCTCTAATTGGCCTGGAAGGTAAAACAGTGCGGTCGAGTAAGAACGGAATTATGTGTGTGTGTGTGTGTGTGTGCATTTAATACATTTACCTGGCATTAGCGATGCACTCCAGCGTCGCCTCGCCGCTGCCCGCCACCACCGTCGTGTCTCTGGGTCCGATCACAATCGCCGGGGCAACGCGCTCCGACTCTGGATCTGTTGGCAGAGAGAGGGTCAATCAGCGGATGACATCACAACGTCACACACAACGCCTCACGCGCTCCTCCACGGGGCGACACTCTCCGTGTTCCGACGCACGCTTTTGAAAGCAGCGTGACGGTGTCCTTGGTGTCACTTGATTTAAACACGGTACACGCATTTAGACTCTTTTTTTACTTGAATTAGAAAAAAATTAGGGCTGTGAAACGATTACAATTTTTAATCAGGTTAATCACAGGTTTCTGTGGATTAATCATGATTAATCCCATATATACATTCAGGGTTTTTCCTGGGTCAAAATGGGTTTTCGGTGCAAGTGACTTTTTTTCGTCCGGATGTGCGCCCACACGCCGGCATCCGAGCTCTGCGGCGCGCGAGACGGAGATCGGAGTCGTGTTAACGCGACACGTAGAGACAGAATGACACGCTGCTGGTTAGAGACGACCAACAACAGACGGATTGGAAGCTCATTCTGCGCATGCGTTAAATGCGTAAAAAAAACAAAACTAGTTAAACCTGTAATTTAATTAACTGAGTTAACGCGTTATTTTTCGCAGCACAAAAAAAAAAAAGAACATTTACGATTTCCAAAACGGCCCGCTGTCAAAAAGCTCCGTTTTAAGCTGTGGTGTGTATTATTGTCGTATTTAAGTGGTATTGAGTAGTATTTTAAATGTCATGGTGTCACCTTAATGTTCATACTGACATGGAGACAACGGCGACACAACAGATGGACAACATATTACGCATCTTCTGGCCGTCTGTGGACCACAATTCTTCTTTTTTATTATCTTTTTAATATATATATTTTTTCTGTCCAATGTAGCTCGGCCACTTCTATCCTCTGGCAACCCTTTTGATAATGATGATGATGATGATGATGATGATGACGCCGCCATGCGGTATAGAGAATAGAAGCCATAACTTTTGAGGAAAGAAACCCATCGGAGGGCTTGATTGAGTCTCAGATGGAGATGAGTTAAAGGGGAAGAGAAACTGGGCGACGCATTCAATGGTCGCACTGGTCTGTGTGTGTGTGTGTGTGTGTGTGTGTGTGTGTGTGAGTGAGAGAGAGAGAGTTGAATCCGCGGCCTGTAATCCTCCTTGAGCGCCAGAACAACCTTAAAACATTCCAATATTTCAAAGTGAAGACAGGAAAAAAGCAAAGTGAACTATTTACTCCTCCTTAAAGGAACAGTTACCAACATGTATAGGAGCGGATCATAAAGGGAACACCTGAAGTGCATTACTGCGATGCCACAAAGGTCACGAGGTCGCCCCTGAAGCACGTGCCGGCTCGTCCAAATGCAAAAAAAAAGTTGGAGGAAGGAGTGAAAACAAAGTAAAAAGTTAGCGCGAGGCCCCGAGAGAGAACGAGGGTGACCGTCGGTGTGCCCGACTGGAACTAAAAATAAATAAACTCTTCATCTCCTCTTCCTCTAAACTGCTATTGTCTTTTACCACAGACAATTGACACACACACACACACACACAAACACACACAGCACAGAGCACAATTCTCTCTTGTAAACAATATCACTGTTTGCCACTGTTGTGTGTGTGTGTGTGTGTGTACATTACCATATAGGGTATAATGATGTATTGGAGTGTGATGGTGTGTGAGGGTTAAGATGACACGTAAGAGGAGAGTACCGTGGTTACAGAGTATGGGAAGAATGACTTAAGCCCTAAAAGGGGTGTCGGAGAGTATGGTAGTGCGTGTGCAAGATTATGATTGTGTGTGTGTGTGTGTGTGTGTGTGTGATTCATGGCGTTATTAAGCCTCTCATAAGGAAAGGACACTCAAGGATTGTTATCAGTTTGAGATGCGGTGAGCAAAATATCCTAAAAACAGTCGAATAAAAAGGAATGTTGCAAATATTTTTTGACAGGATGTGAGGAGCCTGGTTTTATATGAACGTCGCCGCGGTGATACGGCGTGTCAGCGATGAATCAGGAGTGGGGGGGGGGGGGGTCAGGGGTGTAAGGAAGGGGAGCATGGAGGCAAGGCGAGGAGGCGCTTTGATGGGAACGAGGGAAAGGTGGTTATTAACTCGCTGCTTTTTATTCCTTCCTCTCATTCTCTCTCTCTCCCTTTCATTCTCTCTCTTCGTCATTATCTTTTCCCAACCGAAGAGAGAGAGAAAGCTGAAAAGCCGTATCCCCCTGTCACAGGAAATACGTAACGCGGGAACATGAAGATAGCAAACGCACACACACACACACAAACACCCTCACACACTCTCTACTGTATGGACATCTACACTCGCTGACTTGAGGTGGAGGATGAGTCATTAATGGGAAAGACAAGTGAAGTGATGGGAAGTATTGGTGGAAGTCTCTAAATTCCACACACACACACACACACACACACGTAGTAATGATAGGTTGCGGCGGAAAGGTGGGCGGAAGATATGCAGCGACGGCGGGAGGCTGTCCTGGGAGAAGAGGTCGACGAGCAAAGAGCAGGAGGAGAGCGTCCATTAGCCGGCCGCTCCGGGGGAGCAGAGGTCACGCCGGGGGGCGGCGCCATCAGCGGAGCCCTCATGGCAGCGGCGAGCGGCGATAACGAGCGCGGGGGAAGACGTGAACCCGACCCGTTAGCTCGGGCCTGGAGTCCGAGGGGAGCCGACAGATGAATCACCACGGCGGGAACACTGGTGAGACACGGGGAGAACGAGGAGGGCGAGGGAGGAGGCGCTCCGTCTTCCTGGAGCGACGGACGTGACGCTGGAAGAGGAGGGGGAAGGGAAAGGCGCCATGATCTCTTCTTCTCTCTCCGCCAGCGTGTCTCACATCCTCTTCCTCTGGGGGGATCGGGATCATTTCATCTCTCATTCCCCCGCTGCATATCTTCCCTCCTTTATTCCCTCTCATCCCTCTTATCGCCTCCTTTTGTTGTTTAAACGGGGGGTTATTAAATTAACCTTCCTCAACCTACACAAGGAGAAATATTCAAACTGGCAGGCAGTGTTACTTTTCTTTCTGTGTGTGTGTGTGTGTGTGAGGCTCCCTGTAACGATTCTACAAAGAGAGTCCAGAAGTTTAATCTAACTCTATTGGATTCCTCATTTAGCAAATGAGAAACACCATGTGGCAGAGAGAGAGAGAGAGAGAGTGATGGAGTGATGGAGGGAAGAGAAAAACAAACTCAGGGAGGGAACAAAGCAACATGAGAACAACATCTTGAGGCTGAAAAGCTTCGTTAGAGAGAGAGGGGATTATAAAAAAGAGAGAGAGCATTAGGAAAACCGTTTTAAAAGTATACACTTTGTGTGTCTGTGTGAGTGAACACGGGTGTGTGTGTGTGTGTGTGTTGTGTAGCACCAGAGTGAAGCTGACGCATTGCAACGTTGCAATGCAATCATCTCTGATTGACAGTCGAGTACTGCGCAGGTGACACAGCTGTGTGAGAAGGTGTGTGTGTGTGTGTGTGTGTGTGGTATTCAGATGAAAGCAGAAACCTCCTAAATGAAATCAAAGATGGGAATGATCAAACAACAGGGCTGGTTAAAAGGATTGCTGCAGCTTTAGGGCAGGAAAGAGATAAAGGAGAGAGAGAGAGAGAGAGATGAAAGCCTATTCCATCCTCAGATTACAATGTAATCCCTCTTTGAATGGATTCTCTCAGATTACAGCTTGTTCTCCTATTAAATCTGTCAGTCACTCCACACCCCCTGTTGTCTCAGTGCGTGTGTGTGTGTGTGTGTGTGTTTGCTCTCTCTACGACTGGAGATGTGTTTTAAGACCTAGAGAGCAGAGAGACTGGCTGAGCGGTGAACACACACACCACACACACACACAGGAGGAGGCTGGAGTTAGCTGACTGTGTATTAATAGAGTTGTCATATACGTGTCTGCAGGCTTCACAGCCAACCAGCACATATCACACTAAGAGCGCATACACAACATAGAGAGAGAAAGAGAGGGATAGAGAGAGAGAGGATGAGTTTGAGAGAAGGAAAGAAAGAGGGTGAGATTGTGAGAGAGAGAGAGAGAGAGAGAGAGAGCACCGATAAGGAAAGAAAGCTGGAAATGAGTATTTCTCCGGGTAAAGAGGAATAAATAAAGAGGAGACGGTGATCATTTGCTTATCTGTCTTGGGAATAATGCATGTGTGTGTGTGTGTGTGTGTGAGAGTAGGGTGAGTGTGTGTGCGTGTCACTGCACTCATTAATGCTGCATGCTGACAGCTAAGTGTCACCGTCTGAATACACTCACCTTAGAATGCCAAAATGAAACCACAAGGCAAGACACACACACACACACACACACACAAATATAAAGCCCCCACCACTCCAAGAGTAGAAGATCCAAGCCCCAAGGGGAAGTCAGACACAGACAATGGGAAGTGGAGAGAGGACCGAGAAAGATGCCCAGATTTAAATATCTCCTCCTTCAGCTGCCAGACCTCCATCCATCCATCTCTCACCACCGGGCCACGGAGGGCGGAGACGGTGAAGACGAGGAGGAAGAAGACGGCGATGGAGAGGCAGCGCGGGAGTTAAGCTCCCGGGACCGCCCGGTGATGATATTTGATCAACCTTGAGCATCGTATTAGTTGCGTTTGTTTTTTGTTTTATTTTGGAAATCTTCAACACACACCGCGGCTCATATGGGAGTCATTCTTCCGGAACAAAAAGTTTACGAGAAATAAGGTGCTCAAGCATCTAGGAAGCGTTAGTCCTCCAAAAGATGAACCGTGTCAGGAAAACTGAACTCAAGTGGCGCTGTGGGGGAAGACGAGTAGTGAAGAAGGCGGAGCCTATCGAGCGAGACCGGGAAGTGAAACCGAGCCTGCCGCCGCGGTAACGTGGAAAACCCTCCGAAAGGTACCGGTCTCTTCTTGACTCGCTAGAATCCACCTGTCGCGACCCCCCCCCCCCCCTCTCTATGATGAAATACTCTTCAAGTGTTTTTGTCTCATTTTAATGAGGAGCATAAAGGGCAGAGACAGTTTCAAGTGGGATCGGGGGGTGAAGTGAGGATTTTTTTTTTTATCCATAAACCGTTCATATATACGTGGAGTTTGTTCATCGGCACTTCAAGGAGGAAGGAGAGGGCTTTCTGAAGATGCATGATGTCATCGTCGGCATGACTCTGAAGGGTCCTTAGGAGGGAGGCGCGGTGGGGGCGGCTCGACAACATCACAGTGAACGCCACGCGGTGTTCATACATCTGCTGCGTGTCTTTGAGTCGGGTTTAAAGGCGATCGGCAGCTCTGGGAGCACAGAAAACTAATTTATGAATCATCATTCCTTTAATTGGGTTGGAAAACGGGACAATTTGGTGGTGAATGTTGTAAAGACCAATCTGTATTGATTTGATTTTGACCATTGAGGTTTATTCCAGGACATTTGGCGGCCGAGTCGCTTTAAAATGAACAAACTGTAAGTTAATGGAGAAAAGTACCAAATAATTATCTCCAGCTGGACACCGTCTACGTTCATGAGCCGTCAACTTCATTAAATGGTTTAATTCAACTCCATAATGCTTCACTAGAGATGAACATGAACACATGAATGACTATATTTGAACCAACATTCGGGTTCCGCGATGAACTTTTTCCACACGGGTCAGCGCCATCGTCACGCCGACGGACAGAAGCCCCGCCCCGAGTCGTGTGCACTGTTGCATTCTGGGGCATCGGTAGCTTTAGAAGGTCTTCCGGGTTGTTATTAAAGTGTGACGCGAAAACACAGCCGAGCAGCGAAGGCCTCGCGAGGTATGAGCATCAGGTTCTCCCAGAGGTCGCTCGATATCATTCGATCTCAGTTTGATTTCACGGAAAAGCATTTTTATTGTTATATATTATCGTCATGGCGCTGCCCGAGGCCTTGAGGTTGGAAGTGTGTCGTTTTTTCTTCCTGGCGACGCAAGGCAGAAACTATGAAACTTCCACAGCTATATGATGGAGGAGAGAGGAGAAGAGAGGAGGAGAGAGGAGAAGATGAGGTGAGAGGAGGAGATGAGGTCAGAGGAGGGGGAGATAGGAGGAGAGAGGAGGGGGGAGAGAGGAGGAGATGAGGTGAGAGGAGAGGAGGAGGGGAGAGGAGGAGGAGGAGAGGAGGAGAGGAGGAGGAGAGGAGAGGAGGAGAGGAGAGGAGAGGAGGAGAGGAGGAGGAGAGGAGGGAGGAGAGAGGAGGAGAGAGGAGGAGAGGGGGAGGAGGAGAGGGGGAGGAGAGGAGGAGAGGAGGGGAGGAGGAGAGAGGAGAGGAGGAGGAGGGAGGAGAGAGGAGGAGGAGGAGAGAGGAGAGGAGGAGAGAGGAGAGGAGGAGAGAGGAGAGAGGAGGAGGGAGGAGGAGGAGGAGAGAGGAGGAGAGGAGAGGGGAGGAGGGAGGGAGGAGAGGAGGGAGGAGGAGGAAAGGAGGAGGAGAGAGGAGAGAGGAGAGAGGAGAGGAGGAGAGAGGAGAGAGGAGAGGAGGAGAGGAGGAGAGGAGGAGAGAGAGGAGAGGAGGAGAGAGAGAGAGAGGAGAGAGAGGAGAGAGGAGAGAGGAGAGAGGAGGGAGGAGAGAGGAGAGAGGAGAGGAGAGGAGGAGAGAGGGAGGAGAGAGGAGAGAGGAGGAGAGAGGAGGAGAGAGGAGGAGGAGAGAGGAGAGGAGGAGGAGGAGAAGAGGAGGAGGAGAGAGGAGGAGGAGAGGAGGAGGAGAGAGGAGGAGAGAGGAGAGGAGGGGAGAGAGGAGAGAGAGAGAGAGGAGAGATGGAGGAGGAGAGGAGGAGAGGAGGGGAGAGAGAGGAGCATGGAGGAGGAGAGGAGGAGAGAGAGGAGGAGGAGAGAGGAGGAGAGAGGAGAGGAGGAGATGAGGTGAGAGGAGGGAGGAGGAGAGAGGAGGAGAGAGGAGGAGGAGAGAGAGGAGGAGAGAGGAGGAGAGAGGAGAGTGGAGGAGCACTTGAGCACTTGGAGCTGACTTTCAGTGTTCGAAGTGCTCCACTGAAAAAACCAGCAGAATTCAGTGCACTGAAAGTACCCGGATGGTGCACTGCAAACGGGCAAAAATGTAGTGTAAACGATGGACACTACTCGCCCTAAGCGGCCGCCATCTTGGCGACGTGGCGGAAGAGGAGGAGCCCTTTCGCCAGCTCTTCATTTCATTTCTAAAACAATGGCGGACAGCACAAGCGGTAGACCGTAAATGTAAGTATCAGCGGTAATTACACATTGTACTGGTATTACAATGTACTACTAACATGCCATTCTCAGATTAGTGAGCATACCTAGGTAGCATTAGATGCCATTGGATCTGCATGGCAGTTATGATAAGATAGCTGGGTAATCCACCACCCGGCCAGTCCGACGAAGGTGCACTTTTATCGGACACTTTCCGCTTGACGAGCGGGGGCAGGTCGGCTCCAGCGGCAAGTCCGACGACAGATAGCTATGTCAGTCATCGGACAGTGTTAAACAACGGCTGTTCTGTTAACCAATCGAAATAGCTATTTTAATAATGGATTAACAATGGATATGCTCAGTTTAATAACGGGTTAACATGACACCGGGAACGTTTGCACACGCCGCCCGATAATTAATACCGTTACGATAGCTATCTAAGCTTGTCCTTCTAGAAATAATTGTAGCTTTCAATCATCGTTGTGTGTTGTTTTTTTAATGTCGTGTATGTATTAATTTAAATGTAATCGTGGTCTGGGACAGAGCACTGAATGGCTATCCTATTTCTGTTTCCTGCCCCAGAGACGTTTCCTGGAGGTGCTGGTGCTGGTCCTCTGCTGCCCTCCCGACATCTGCATCTGGCTCCAATGACCTCTGGCACCTCACATCCACCTCCAGGGCCTTTAAGAAGATGGACCGCCATCGCGTCTTCAGTATCCTGAAGGACCTCTCCACAACACAGCTGGCCTTTGACAGGCAGCAGTTGTAGCGTGAGGTGGACAGGCTGCCTGAAGGGGTCATGAGGCAGATGGGTTGGGACAGGCAGGGGAGCCACCATCCCCAAGGATACAGTATCCTGGTGGAGGGGATGACTGCTCATAGAAGATGGGGCTGTTATTCAGGACCCTGGCATCATGCACTGAGCCCGGGGCCTGTCGAAGGCCCTGGCCACCACCCGATAGGAGGTGGCGCTGGCAAGCCAAAAATAAAAACTAGACAGGAGATCTCGGGCCCCAACCGTGGTCACAGTCAGTGCCCAGCACAGCCATGAGGGCGTTGAATGACTCGGTGAGCCTGAAGTCCACCCTCATGTCACTGTGGCCATCACAATACAACGCCAGCAGTGGCATTGCAACATTGATACGGCAGCGCCGCCTGGGACTGGGTGGCTGCTGTAGAGTGTGGGGAGGGGAGGGAAGGGAAGATTATATTAATATGTAAGTCATTTTATCAATAAAATGTTGTCATTGAGGTTTTGTAGTCTTTTATTGCGTTTTCTGATTTATATTAGAATTGATGCATGTTTGTAACAATAATTAATATGCCTGTGTGTTCAATTGCTAATTGATTCCTGTATCAGGGTGAACTTCACTACAACAGAGATGTGTATAAAAGTACAGTCAGTCAAAGTAGGCCTATTACTGTGTGAATTCAAGCAGATGATGACTATCATTTCAGTGGATAATTCTTTAAACTAATTGGAATCTAGGGACAAACATGTACAGATTTGTCATGTTTTATTTCCATATGGTGTGTATGTGGATTGCAAAGAAGAAGGCTACTTCTGACAAAGATAATTGAGAATTTAGCATACCTAGCGAGGAGAATTTAATTGCAACTACTACATGAAGCTATGCTGTGAAGGTAAGGCAAAATCACAATTAAATTTACATATACCATCTCGACTTCAGCCAGAAGGCGGAGGCTCCTGCTGCGATTGTGGAGGTATCGCAGTTTCCACATGGGGTGGAGAAAGAGGTAAACAAGGGACAACAAGAGGGCAAGAAGTGCATTCATGTTGTCAGTTTAAGGGTTAGGGTATCGCAAGCAGATTTGCATATGTCACTCCCAGCTTAATTTCGCGGGTGCCGTGAACAGATTTGCGTCCGTCACTTCCGCCAAGTGGTTAACGGTTAAGTGTTCCATTTGAGACAGCACTTCATCAGCGACGCAGTGCACTGCAATGCAGTGCACTGAATTGCAGTGTACTGCATTGCAGTGTACTGCGTTAAGTGCGCGGTAGTAGACACAGCCAAGGGGTTCTTTACCTGTTGACCCGCGGTTCTTCTTGCCAACTGTCCATCAGCCGGAGAGAATGGGGTGAAGAGAGGAAGGGGACAAAAGGGGGAAGACAGGGAATGGGGGGAGGAGGAGGAGAAGAGGAGATATGTGATTCATATTTCAAATGGTTCCACACTTAGCTAATACACTTTTCTTCTTCTTCTTCTTGTAAAGCACAATGAAATACACGTTTTCACAAATCCGCAGCTCTGAGGAGTTGAGGAGGCGCTCACAAGAAGAGGAGACTCTTCTGAAGAGGAGGAGGAGGAGGAAAACAAATACAGCCAGAGAGCAGGATCTGGATGAGGGAGGAGGAGAGCGGCATGTTATCGTGGAGTCCATCCATTTTGCGGCTTTAGCTCAGTGAGTGGGGGGCAGGGACTGCACAACCGCAGGTTGTGGGTGTGGATCCCTCTCATTAGTTGCAAGTCAGAGTGTCCTTGAGCAAGGCACTGAACCCCCAGTTGCTGCGGGCGCTTCACGCAGCTCTGCTCTAATATATATAGGATGGGTTAAATGCAGAGAACTAATTTCCCCTTGGGGATTAATAAAAGTGTATATTCTATTCTAACCGCCAGCGATACCGACTTTTGTCTCGCTCATTTGCTCTTTTTTTCTTCTCCCCCTTTATCTCCCCCTCTTCCTCCCTTCCTGTATCTGTCACAGGTCTGGAGGCTGCACTGACGTCCTACATTCACCATTCACCTCCCAACACACCGTCCTCAACACACCTTTCAGCCGCTTAGACACTGTTCAACGCTGGCTGTGTGTGTGTGTGTGTGTGTGTGTGTGTGTGTGTGCGTGTGTGTGTGTGTGTGTGGTGACAAATGGGAGTCGGGGGCCTAATTTAGATTCTGACTTATCACATCAGCATCAGCACAAAGTTCTTTCAGCCTGGGTAACACATACACACACACACACACACACACACACACACACACTGAGTATGGGGGCAAGTGATGAAGAGTGAGCAAGCAAGCTGACGAGGAAGAAAAACAAAAGCGGCTTCCGAATGTACGGCGAAGAAGCTGAGGGAGGGGGGATTAAAAAGTTTATTTCTGACCATAATAAAGATGAATCTGTTGTGACTGATGGTTGCTATGGAAACCCAGGACAGGATCAACTGAGTGTCTCCGGTCGGGACAACGTTTACATTTCTTATCGGATCATATCGGATTAAAAAAATCACAACTCTGCCAATTTTGGACAACGTTCAATATTGACCTAAAAAAATGAATAAACATGTTTTTTTTCTTATAATAAATAAATAACAAACCTGAGTTATTGATATGGTGTGAATGAACGTAGAACCTGGGAGAAAGTTATCCACTAAAGAGAGGACAAATATTTTGGTGAGTCTAAAAGAGGGTCATCCTACACACACACACACACACACACACACACACAATGCCCACTGACAGTCACAGGAAGGCTTGGGGTCTGTGTGTGTGTGTGTGTGTGTATGGGGGGGGGGGGGGGGGGTGTATTCAAATGAACTGTCACAGCGAGTCATCTTCAGCTTCCGACGGGAGGAGCGATGGTGACCCGGTGACCTCCTCCTCCCTCGCTGTGAGACGACGCCCCGGACGTCTTCATCGACGTGTTTATCGAACGAGCGTTTCAGAAAAACTCGAGACGAGTAGAATTCAAGCGCGCAGTTAGAAGCGGCTTATGAAATAAATGTTCCGGTGAATCATCCGAGAGCGGGAAACGAGCGCAACTCTCAAACATCCGGCCCTCGGGTGCGATTCTAAATTGATGTAATTCACCGCCGGGCCACACGGCGGCCCGAAGGACCGACAGACGAGCAGGTCGCCGCGTCCTCTGTGGCGGTACTCACGCGACTCACCGGGCTCCCGTCCCAGCTGACCTGGGCAGGTGACTCCCCTATTTGCCCCCCCCCCCCTCCCCCAACCTCCTGACCCACAACCGCCGCCCCCCCCCCCCCACCGCCGGGTGTTCCTCGCTTCCTTTCCTCACATCTACGTCCAACCAGACACCTCGTTGCCCCTGGTGACGATCTATTCTCCTGTTCTCCCTCATCCACCGTCACACTTCAACAAGCCAAAGGATACTTTATATTTTTTAGGAAACACATTTGGGTCTTTTCTCTCCTTCTCTCTCTCTCTCTCTCTCTCTCTCTGTCTCTCACACACACACCTATTTGAAATTCATATCGACGGCCATACAAATGCAACACTCCCAATTTCCAATCCTGACACATTCACAGAGAGAAAAACAAGGACACACACACACACACACACACACACACACACACACAGATTTGCGTTTGGCAAAATAATAAGCCGGCTGGAGAGTCGACCTCAGACGGACCCAGATGGTAAAATGTGGGAGTCCTCTTCTCACTTTGTAAAAGTGACCAGAATTTAGGAGGGTTATCATATATATATATATATATACTGTATATATATATATATATATATATATATATATATACTGTATGTATATATATATATACTGTATATATATATACTGTATATATATATATATATGCAGCATATACCCAGCCCCCCCCCCCCCCTCCACTCTAGGAAGGTTACATCCTCCAGGCTGTCGGCCTGTCTTCAGCGAAACACAAGCAGCAGCTGACCTTTCCAATTTACCATGTCAATCATCATGCCCACACACACACTCACACACACACACACACACACACACACACACACACACACACACACACACAGAGACACACGTGCACAGCCCAGTCTCCCACACGCATTCAGGTGAAAATTGGTGTCAATCATCCTGGTTAAGAATCCTAAATGCCACCAGGTTCTGACATTCTCTTTGCTCACTGTCAGAGAGGAAAGGACGCTCAGCTTATGGCGGCCTTTCTTCCTCTTCCTCTTCTCTCCTTTTTTACTCTACTCTCCTGCCCGCACTCGAGATAACAAACAAACAAACACCCAAAAGAAGAGAAGTTGATCCCTTGTCAAACATCACCAGTCAAACACAGAGCACACAGATGAGACGCAGAGCAACTCAACGCACTGAAATTGATAAAAATAAAACATCAAAAGACGAGTGCCGTGTTTTATTCCGACGGGAGATAAATGTGAACGTCCGCCTCGTCGCGTGAGCCTAATGATGGCGCGAGAAAAGAGAAGAAGAAAAGAGAGAAATATTTAACACAATTAAAAAAGGAGTGCTGCTTATGCAAGTTTGCGCCTCTGATGGGAGACAGTGAGAAAAAACACATGAGCCTCTGATCTCACAGAGGTGTTGACAGGCGAGAGAGAGAGAGAGAGAGGAAGTGAAGAGGTGGAGTCTGAACCACCTCCGGCTGCAGCAGCAGATGGAGGAGGGACCAGGAGAGACGATGAGGAGATGCATCATCACTAAATCAGGTTGTTTGTCCCTCCTCTTCCTCCAGTGTGCCGCGGGCCGCTCCATTAACTCGCCCTCCTTCTTCGTCTTCATCTTCCCGACGCTCCGCCGGAGGAGCGGCGGATCACGGGACTTCGGATTCGGTGTCACGGTTTTTCGAGTCCTCGGATCGGATGGTTAGGGAAAATGTTCCTTTTTGGGTTTTTTTTTGTCATTGGTCAGAATCACGGACGAGAATTAAGAATATTAAAAAAATAGAAGAATAAGATAAAGTGCACCGACAGGAAGGTTTTTTAGAACTTTCTTTGTCAGTTTAAAGTGACAAGTGTATTTAAAGTGAAGTTATGTGTATTTAAGTGTATTTAAAGTGAAGAGTTATATGTATTGATGTGTATTTAAGTGTATTTTTGTGTATCTAAGTGTATTTAAAGTGAAGAGTTATGTGTATTTAAGTGTATTTATGTGTATTTAAGGAGAAGAATGTGTCGTGCAGGGGAGTGACCAGAAGGAAATGGTCCTGATGAGCCAGATATTATCGTTTATCGTTTTTCTTATAGCAGCTAGTATACAACGTTCCAGACTACCTTTCACCGCGGCCCCCCAAAAAATATTATTTCAACCGACCCAAAAGTCAGTGTAAATGTTTTAATTGTGTGAAGTCACCTGGTCCGTATGGATCACGGCTCCACCGTTACACCACGCCTCTCCGCTGCCACGCGTCTCGTCCCCTAAAGACTTGAAGTCCTGGGTCTGGCGTTTGGAGGGGGGGGATTTAAATGGGAATACTTTACGCAGAATTTAGAGAATCCCCTTTGGGAAACTCCCACGCTGTAATCTAAAGAGAGCTGCGAGTTAGGATTCACTTCCTTATCAAGGAATTGATCTGATGAGTTTAAGGTCCCGTCGCACTGGGACATTTTTGGTCAATCTCGGACCAAAATTGTCAAATCTTTACTTTTACAAAACCGACTCTTCAGAAACCAAGCCAGCGGAATGCTTCTGCTAATATCTCAATAATATCTCAACTCTAAAATTGACATTTCGCAATCAGGTTTCACAACGAGCGCCAAAGCGTGTTTATTATTCCGCGATGTGTCCGTAAAGCGTCAAAAGTAATGTGGCGGGAGCAATTACTCTCACAAGCGTCAGATAACAGATAATCAAAAAATCCTCCAGGAGACCCCCATTAAATTGCTTTCTTTCTTTACTTTAAATGACCAATTTAAAGTGACAGTGTAGAAAAAAGTGAGCCCAATAATCCGACACCAATTAAATGCCCTAATCCATCAAAATATAAACAAATCAGCCAATCGTCTGACGATGATCCAAAAGTCCCGCAGTATCTCTCGAGCAAATACTTTCTGTTTACCTGACTGTGAGATGACGCTAATTGCCTGCAAACAAAGCCATCTTTAATGACGCCTGCGCGTTAGCCGGGACAAACGAGAGCTCGCCGTCCACGCCGACTGACTCGCCGTCGCTACGCAGAAGTGAAATGTGCGCGTGTTTATGAATACATGTAAAGCGATCGCTCATGTGGGCAAGAGCCGTTAGGGTCTTTGTCAGAGGAACGGCTGGGCTGATTAAGGGACTCGGAGATTGATTGGTCGGGTCTGGTGGTAACAGATTCATTAGAACGGTGATAGATCGGTGAGATCTGGATGCAGCTGTTCCGCCTGAGTCTGGACAGCACGGTCTGGTAATGAACATCATCCTTCTGTCTGTGGATCACAATATGTCTCTCTCTCTCTCTCTCTCTCTCTCTTCAACTTTTTACACCCTGCCTCTCTTTCTTCCTTCCGATCCATCGTTATCTGTCCTCAAAGCGTTCCCGATCCTGCACTCGCTGCCGGCTCGTCTCTTTTTTCCGTTTGACTTCCTGGTACCCGATCCCTCTCCGTTATCGTCTCTTCCCTAAAGAATGTGTTTTTTATCTCTTCTTCTTCCACTAATTCTTTGCGAGTACCGCAATAAAAAAAACAAAGTACAGACCGATAGCGCAGGGCACAAGAGGGCAAACACACACACACACACATACACAGAAGTGTGAGAGTGTGTGTGTGAGAGTGTGTAAAGGCGTTCTAGCACGGCGGGAACAAATGATGACAGTGAAAACTAAAGCACGCACCGCAGTCTCAGGGCAACAACTCATGAGCAAAAGGGATAAATATATATATATCCCTTTTGCTCATGAGTTGTATATTAACTTAATGAGTAATACCTACTTTTATTAGTGCGAGAATTATAAACATTACTGGCTCTAATGAATCTAAATGTACACAAATTATTTACAACAGATTTGATTCAGCGGTCAAAAGTCAAAATTAGGCATATATATATATATGTATATATATATATGTATATATATTATATATCTATATATATATATGTATATAGATATATTATATATCTATATATGTATATATTATATATCTATATCTATATATATGTATATATTATATATATATATCTATATCTATATATGTTTATATTATATATCTATATCTATCTATATCTATATACGTCTGTGGAGTCGCGTATGCTTTCACACGGCGATGAGTATCAGAATGGAGCTGCAGTGGGAACACAGCGGGGGAACCAACACGTCTGTCTGCATGTACACAGCATCCGACATGAGGCTTAGGCTGCAGTGAGACTCACTGACTGCCACACACACACACACACACACACACACACACACACACACACACACACACACACACACACACACACACACACACACACACACACACACACACACACAGTGTTGGGCTGCAGGTTGCACAGCGGCGTGACTGACAGGATCATTAAAATCACGAGCACCACGCTACTTATCTGCGCACTCGACACTTGATTCGGCGTCTGGCGTGTGCTCGTGCATCTCATCTCTCTCCGAGGGAGCCGAGGCGACAACCCTACTAAGTGTTTGCCTGGAGAAGTAATACGCCACGAGATCTAGTCAGAATAAAAAAACATGTCCACGTGATAATCTGCTTTAAATAAGTCTCGGTTCATACACATGTTGACCAATGGATTTCCGGGACTTTTCCAGCAAACCAAATTTCCGGGACCAAAAATGTTGTGAAATCTTAGTGTGTACATGAAAAAGTGAGAACATTTTATATTTAAACTAAGAGTGAGTACTTTTCCATATGTAGCCAAGCATGGTTAAATCTGAACTTCCCTGGCATAGTGGATTAACCCGACCGCTTCCCTAAAATACTGTTGCTATGGCCACCAAACTTTTCAGTGAGGGTGTGTTCACTCGTAAGAGGGCGTATGCCGGCTTATATTTTGAGCGTCTTTCTTTTAAAAGCATATTAATCATTTTAAAACTTCATTTCATGAACTTTCCAGGTTTGACGGCCTCTACTCGCTCATTGATTCCTAGAAACGTGTCCCATCCTCTGTGTGACTCCTGGTCTGGTTCCTCCGCCCACCGGACATCTTCCTCACCACCTCTTCCTCACCACCTGCCTTCCTGTGGCCTTCTCCCTCGGCCATATTGACTGTTTCATTTGCAAATGGAAAAGGGAGTTGAAGACGAGGTGAAGATGGGTTGAAGACGAGTTGGAGACGAGTTGAAGACGAGTTGAAGACTGGTTGAAGACGACTTGGAGATGAGTTGAAGACGGGTTGAAGACGGGTTGACGACGGGTTGAAGACGAGTTGAAGACGAGTTGGAGATGAGTTGAAGACTGGTTGAAGACGAGTTGGAGACAAGTTGAAGACGGGTTGAAGACGGGTTGAAGACGAGTTGAAGACGAGTTGAAGACGGGTTGAAGACGAGTTGAAGACGAGTTGAAGACGGGTTGAAGACGAGTTGAAGACGGGGTGAAGACGAGTTGAAGACGGGTTGAAGACGAGTTGAAGACGGGTTGAAGACGGGTTGAAGACGGGTTGAAGACGAGTTGAAGACGGGTTGAAGACGAGTTGAAGAAGAGTTGGAGACAAGTTGGAGACGGGTTGAAGACGAGTTGAAGAAGAGTTGGAGACAAGTTGGAGACGGGTTGACGACGGGTTGAAGACGAGTTGAAGACGAGTTGGAGATGAGTTGAAGACGAGTTGGAGACAAGTTGAAGACGGGTTGAAGACGGGTTGAAGACGAGTTGAAGACGAGTTGAAGACGGGTTGAAGAAGAGTTGAAGACGGGTTGAAGACGAGTTGAAGACGAGTTGAAGACGGGTTGAAGACGAGTTGAAGACGGGTTGAAGACGGGTTGAAGACGGGTTGAAGACGGGTTGAAGACGAGTTGAAGACGGGTTGAAGACGAGTTGAAGAAGAGTTGGAGACAAGTTGGAGACGGGTTGAAGACGAGTTGAAGACGGGTTGAAGACGAGTTGAAGACGAGTTGAAGACGAGTTTAAGTGGCCGCACGACCGCAAAATGCTCCGCCAAACCTTCTACACGGGCATCCGTCTTAATCGCTTCCACCGTGCTGTAAAACACGCATGCAATTAAATCCATAACTAGGTGGAACAAGTAGAGTGAAAACACACACACACACACACACAGCCAGACACACAGTGTGTGTGTGTCATGCTGACACAGAAAGTCCATGAATCAGTTTCCTGTCCATCCTTCCACCTCTCTGTCTGTATGCCGGGGTATCAATTATAAAACCACAGAAGAGCCTCATTACACTGAGAGAGGGACTGAGAGAGAGAGAGAGAGAGAGAGAGAGAGAGGAGACAGGGATCAGCAAAGGCGAGTCTGATCTCTTTGCAACTGACATATTGAAGATAATAGTTCCAGACAGAACCAGTAGACGCAGAAATTAATCACAGAACTGATTCGTAAGCTGAGCCTCTATCAAAACCTATTTGTAGGACTGTAGTGTATGTATATATGTGTGTGTGTGTGTGTGTGTGTGTGTGTGTGTGTGTTCTCCGCGTCCGTCGACTTTAAACGACCAGATTCCAAGACATCAAAGATGGTTGTTGTGCTCAAACAAAGTTAGATCTTTCAAATTAACCCCGCGGGTTGCGGCCGCGTGTTGGACGGCCGCGTGCCGGTTCTCCGTTCTCCAAGGTTTACACGCAATTAAATGCATCGGTGATTTTGTTGAGTGACCTTCACGATGGTTATCTACACAACTAGCCTTTGGACAGCTCAGACGCAGCCTTCCTACATCATAAAGGTTGACTTGGGCTGCAACATAGATTTATCAAGGCTTATCAATAATTATGAAACCACCGTGACACGAAGAATTTATTCAGGCCCGTACGTGAAAACAGGACAATTGTTGCATTGCAACTTAATTTAGTCATATTTTAAGAACCAACCGTGTGTATTTTAATTCAAAGCACAGAAAGTAGAAACACTGATGGATATTCCGCTTAAAGAATTAAAGAATCTACGACCAAAAAAGGCGAATGTCAAGTGAAGCCTCTTCTAGCCGTGTGAGATTCGCAGATGGTCACAAGATGAAGGCTGCTGTGCACAAATGTTATTTTGAGTTATTTGGCAAGAAAACCACAGCACACACACGCGGCGGCGTCTGAGGCGCGCGTCGTGTTTTCGTTTGTCTCTAAACTCTATTTTCAAAAGAACTTCGTGGCCTAAAAAAACTGCTGTAAGATAATAATAGGAGCAAAATAAGTGTCCGTCACTGCAGTCAGAGTGCAGATATGACGGCTGGAGCACTGATTGGAGGGAGTGTAGTTTATTCAGAGTTGTCAAATGTAAATGTATATAATTACTGAACATGTGCAAACTATGAGTACACGCCTTGAGTTCCTCTTCCTCATTATGTTACACTGTGAACAGCACAGAGCGGTGAAGAGCGCAGTCCTGCTGGGCCAACTAATGGAGCTAACAGCTAACGGAGCTACAACTAACGGAGCTAACATCTAACGGAGCTAACAGCTAACGGAGCTAATATCGAACAGAGCTAACAGCTAATGGAGCTAACAGCTAACGGAGCTAACAACTAACGGAGCTAACATCTAACGGAGCTAACAGCTAACGGAGCTAACAGCTAATGGAGCTAATATCGAACAGAGCTAACAGCTAAAGGAGCTAACAGCTAACAACTAATGGAGCTAACAGCAAATGGAGCTAACAGCTAACAACTAATGGAGCTCACAGCTAAAGGAGCTAACAGCTAACGGAGCTAACATCTAACAGAGCTAACAACTAACGGAGCTAATATCGAACAGAGCTAACAGCTAATGGAGCTAACATCTAACAGAACTAAAAGCTAATGGAGCTAACAGCTAATGGAGCTAACATCTAACAGAGCTAACAACTAATGGAGCTAACAGAACTAAAAGTTAATGGAGCTAACAGCTAATGGAGCTAACATCTAATGGAGCTAACATCTAATGGAGCTAACAGCTAATGGAGCTAACAGCTAACATTAGCGGAAGTTGTGATGCGTGCAAGCTCTATTCAGTAAAAACTTAGCCTCGAATTGTAACGTCTTAAAATGTAATCTAAAAATGTTTTAGGTTTTAGTGAGAAACCTCCATTAACACTATTTTTTTATAAATACCAGAGGGAATAATTAGCCGCTTAACTTCCTGTTTAACACTAGCATTAGGCAGCTGATCATATATAGTTATAACTACTAAGCAAGTATAAAAGAACGTACACTCATTATCTTCCTTATCATTTGAACGGTGTGTTATTATGGACAACAATAATATGGTAAAAACCTCCCATTTATGCGATCTGATTCAGTATCAGGAAGGAGAAATTGCTATCGGAACATCTCAATTGTTCAAACAGAGCATTGGGTCAGGATCTGGCAAACTAATCTGGAACATATTTAGTCTATAAATTGTCTCAAAAAAGTGAAACATTCAAAATACGAGCTAATTATTGATCAGTCCAAAAATCCGTCGCTATTCATTACATTTGCAAAGATTCAAAACAAGAAAAGAGCAGCAAATCCTCCACATTTGAGAAGATGACGAGAACATATATAGAAATACTATTCAAAAGAATGATCAAAATCCTTTAAACAGTTTAATTCTCTGCTGACCTTAAGTGCCCTTTAGCTTCACGGTCGTGTCTTTCATCATCAAGAGCCAATCGACTCACCCCAACCAGAGGTTTTCGGAGATACTTTTTGGACCTCACGTCTCTATTTTTGTGTGCAATGTTCTTGTCCTCTACCTTCAGCACGCAACGTCCGTAATTAATTCCATCTCTCACAAAATCAAACGAGCAACTCAATAATCGGCGCTGAGCGCCACTGTTGTTGCCAATTATAGTCGCGCCAAAAAGAAAGTCTACGCAGGAAGTTGAGACGAGTGGAGCAGACGTCTGACTGGAAGTGTGAAACCGCGGAGCCATTTCCATCTGCCTGTGAAATAAAGGATATTGACAGCTGCTTCCGAAACATCACGGCGGAGAAGCAGGAACACGGTCTCTGTGGGTACACCTGCGCTGCGACACCGCATCCAATTAGGCATTCCTTTTGTTCTGAGGGCTCGGCAAACAGTCGGAGAGAATCTGATGCTCCTCCCACCGGTGGGACGGGAACACAATGAATCCCCAGAGTCTTTCCCCCTCGCCGACACCAGAGGCACAGATCATTACGCCGCCATGTCGGCCATGAGAGGCGTCTCCGTGGGCTTCATTGAAGACGACCGGAGCACGAGGCAGCGGAACAACGCTAAACACCTTGAGGAGGTGAGGAGAGATGAGGAGAGATGAGGAGAGGAGAGGTGATGAGAGATGAGGAGAGGAGAGATGAGGAGAGGAGAGGTGAGGTGATGAGAGATGAGGAGAGGAGAGATGAGGAGAGATGAGGAGAGATGAGATGAGGGGAGATGAGGAGAGATGAGGAGATGAGGAGAGATGAGGAGAGATAAGGAGAGAGGAGATGAGGAGATGAGGAGATATGAGGAGAGATGAGGAGATATGAGGAGATGAGGAGAGAGAGGAGATGAGGAGATGAGAGAGATGAGGAGAGGAGAGATGAGGAGAGAGGAGGAGATGAGGAGAGGATGAGGAGAGAGATGAGGAGAGATAAGGAGAGACGAGGGGAGATGAGGAGAGGAGAGGTGATGAGGAGAGATGATGAGGAGAGGAGAGGTGATGAGGAGAGATGAGGAGAGATAAGGAGAGACGAGGGGAGATGAGGAGAGGAGAGATGAGGATGGAGGAGAGAGGAGGATGAGATGAGGAGAGAGGAGAGGGAGAGAGGTGAGGAGAGATGAGGAGAGGAGAGATGAGGAGAGGAGAGGAGAGATGAGGAGAGATGAGGAGATGAGGAGAGAGAGGGAGAGGAGAGAGAGGGAGAGAGAGGAGAGGAGATGAGAGGAGAGATGAGGAGGAGATGAGGAGAGATGAGGAGAGATGAGGAGAGAAGAGATGAGGAGAGATGAGGAGAGATGAGGAGAGATGAGGAGAGATGAGGAGAGATGAGGAGAGGAGAGGTGATGAGAGATGAGGAGAGATGAGGAGGAGAGATGAGGAGAGATGAGGAGAGGAGAGGTGATGAGGAGAGATGAGGAGAGAGAGGGGAGATGAGGAGAGGAGAGGTGATGAGGAGAGATGAGGAGAGATAAGGAGAGACGAGGGGAGATGAGGAGAGGAGAGAGGAGATGGAGAGAGGGAGAGGAGAGATGAGTAGAGATGAGGAGATATGAGGAGAGATGAGGAGATATGAGGAGATGAGGAGAGATGAGGAGAGGAGAGGTGATGAGGAGAGGAGAGGTGATGAGAGATGAGGAGAGGAGAGGAGAGATGAGGAGAGGTGAGGAGAGATGAGGAGAGGAGAGGTGATGAGGAGAGATGATGAGGAGAGGAGAGGTGATGAGGAGAGATGAGGAGAGATAAGGAGAGAGAGTGAGAGAGAGGAGGAGAGGTGAGGATGAGGAGAGGAGGATGAGAGACGAGGGGAGATGAGGAGATGAGGAGAGATAAGGGGAGATGAGGAGATGAGGAGAGATGAGGAGATGAGGAGAGATGAGGAGAGGAGAGATGAGGAGAGATGAGGAGCGCTGCAGCACAGAAACAAGGTCTGACCACGGGGAGACGCTCTGATCCTGGAGGGTTAAGCTTTTAAATGAGACACACACACTTTTAGACGCACACACACACTTTTAGACACACACACAGGCTTATAGACACATGCACACACACTTTTAGACTAACACACACGCTTTTAGACACATACGCACACACACACCTTTAGACATACACACCTTTAGATGCATACACACTTTAAGACACACACACGGTTTTAGACACACACAGACGCTTTTAGACACACACACTTTAAGATGCACACGCGGTTGCACGCATGCACAGAAAGATCCACGTCAGGCTCCCAGTTAAGAGTCATCGGAGTGGAAAGGGAACATCTGGGAGGGAGAGAAACAAATGACACAGAGACACCAAGGCATGCACACAATAACAACACGGGCGTAATCACCGAGCGCGCACACACACACACACACACACACAGACACACACACACAGACACACACACACAGACACGCTTTCACAAACAGGTTGCAGTGTTCATCAAAGACTTAAAAACCGGGACAGAAAGGTGTGTGTCATGCGCCATATGCTGCTCTAAATGTCCGCCGTTCTCCGCTCCTCTTGCACATCCACAACCGACCCCGAGCGCATCGTCAGGGTTACGGAGAGGTCGGCCGGCGGAGGCCGCTCCGTCACGTCCCGGGGCGACAGAGGAATGGAGTGATGTAAAATGGCAGACACCGGGGGAGTCTCTCCGACAGGAGGCGTAATCAAACTCAGACAGACTCTCTTCCAATCACGGAGCGGGGTAATCAAACTCAGACTCACACACCTTCCCCCAAGGCGCGCACACACACACACACACACACACACACACAGCAGAATCGAACGAGTCGTTCATGTGCAGAACTACGAGGCTTCAAAGACCAGCTGTAAAACGTCACTCTTTCTTCCCACTTTCTGACGTGGGAGAGAACTCGGCGCTAAAAAACGTTGAAAGAAAAAGTTTGTGTTCATCAATCAGGGAGAAGGAAAACAAAAGAGACGGGGAGAGTTCACTGCGCTTCTCCAGGGGGCGGAGCGATGTCGGCGAGGTCACGAGGAGACGTCGCGTGTCAGAGACGGTCCCGTTGCAGCGACACGGCGTGCGTGCTGTGGAGTTTGAAAAGATGTCAGCCAATCACGCGCCAGCAAAGGGTCTGAATGTGACACAAATGTAATCAATTGCATTTAGGGACTTTTACGCCTCGGGCCGATTCAAAATGACAGAATCTGTCTCGCGAGTTCCCAAACTTGGTGTAAGAGAAACGCTAAAGTGCTGGAGTGCTCATTTAAAAAAATTAAAAAAAGAAAGAAGGAAGCGCTCGCTTCTTTGGGAGCGCGTGATATTCTCAGCTCAGCAATCATTAACACGCGCACTGTCTCCTCTAAAGGAAAGATAAAGGCAGCTGATCAACTATTGAGCTGAGATAGCATTTCAAGTGCTACAGTAATTATATGAGCATATATACACATGTATATAAATATACATGTATATATAATATATATATAGAGAGAGAGAGTTAGTCAAAATCTCCTCTCTTCTGCTCGTCTGTCCTACCCAGCATGCCCTCCTCTCTGAGCTCCATGCATCTTAACTTCTTTATCTCGGGCCGACTGAAGCGCTCAAGACGTTTTGTCTGCACATGTCTTTGATGATGTCGAGATATGCAGAGTGTTCCTGGGCGTGTGTGTGTGTGTGTGTGTGTGTCCGTGTGCTTTCATGTGTGTGTGTGTGAGACTTCTCTCCCTCCAGTGGCTCTCCTCTTCGGGGATGTTCTGCGGCTCTAATGGTCTGATGTACGGATCTACAAAGACCTGCAGCGCTGTGAACTGAAGAGAAGCACACAGGACGAGAGGGACACTGGCTGCTGTGTGTGTGTGTGTGTGTGTGTGTGTGTGTGTGTGTGGGTGTGTGCGTGTGTGTGTGTGTGAGTGTGTGTCGAAGAGAGACAAGGAAGGAGAGATGATAGCAGGTATGCGTGAAGCTTAATTAATTGGGATCCTCATCTCCTGCCACTAACAGAAATACCCCCGCGGCCATTCCAAAAACAGACACCTGAACACACCACGTTGACTCGATGGACTCCGCCCCCCCGGAGCGGTCGCGTCGAAGGTTTTTTTCCCCGTAGTGTTGATTTACTTGATATTCAGACGGCGTGCATACGGCGATTCATCCTCTCTTTTCAAATGTGTCACATTCAGTATGCAGTGTGAAAACATCCTCTGTGACACCATATGTAGCTTTAAAAAACAAAAGAAGAAGAAGACGAAGAAGGAGGAGCAGAAGAGGAAGAAAGGGGAAGGAGAAGAAGAAGAATGAGGAGAAGAAAAAGAAGAAACAAGAAAAAGAAGGAGAATAAGAGGAAGGAGAAGAATGGAGGAGAAGAAGAAGAAACAAGAAAAATATGAAGAAGAATGAGCAGAAGAAGAAACAAGAAGAAGAAGACGAAGAAGGAGGAGGAGGAGAAGAAGACGAAGAAGGAGGAGAAGGAGGACCAGGAGAAAAAGAAGAATGAGCAGAAGAAGAAACAAGAAAAAGAAGGAGAATAAGAGGAAGGAGAATAAGAATGGAGGAGAAGAAGAATGAGCAGAAGAAGAAGAAGAAGAAGAAGAAGAAGATGATGGGTCTGTCAGGTGAGCGGGTCACACAGACGGATGTCCAGTTCTAGAAGAGTTCTATAGAAGGGTTCTAGAAGAGTTATATAGAAGAGTTCTATAGAAGAGTTCTATAGAAGAGTTCTAGAAGAGTTCTATAGAAGAGTTCTAGAAGAGTTCTTGAAGAGTTCTATAGAAGAGTTCTATAAGAGTTCGAGAAGAGTTCTATAGAAGAGTTCTAGAATAGTTCTATAGAAGAGTTCTATAGAAGAGTTCTAGAAGAGTTCTATAGAAGAGTTCTAGAAGAGTTCTATAGAAGAGTTCTAGAAGAGTTCGAGAAGAGTTCTATAGAAGAGTTCTAGAAGAGTTCTAGAATAGTTCTAGAAGAGTTCTATAGAAGCGTTCTAGAAGAGTTTTAGAAGAGTTCTATAGAAGAGTTCTAGAAGAGTTCTATAGAAGCGTTCTAGAAGAGTTCTATAGAAGAGTTCTATAGAAGCGTTCTAGAAGAGTTCTATAGAAGAGTTCTAGAAGAGTTCTATAGAAGCGTTCTAGAAGAGTTCTAGAAGAGTTCTAGAAGCTGCTCTCAGGAGTTACCGAGCTTCTCCCTCAGCGCCCGTTGGTCGGCGTCTGTGACTGACGTCGTTATTCCTCTCGCTCTCTTTCTACCGGTTCCTCTCTGTTGAGCACGGCGCTCCAAATCAAAGCGAGAAGAAGAAGAAAGAAAAGGGGGAGTAAGAATAGGAACGAGGGATCTCATTTGTTCTGGCGCACGTCTGAAAAGAAAGACAACACTTTTTGGAAGTAGAAACATTTGACTGACAGCCAGAAACTTCCGTCTTCAGATCCCGCTTAATGGAACGGAAAAAAAGAGATGGAGGGAAACGGAGGTGGGACAGGAAATGGAAGAAAAAGAGAGAGAAAAAAGGAGGTGCAGATGAAAATAGACACACACTTTGAGTGAGTTGATTTACATTTCTGTTGTGTTGGCGGTCACCACTTTACGAGTGATCTTATAGGCTCCATGCCTGTGGAGGCGGGGCTTATCGTGTTGCAGGATATGTTCAGCTGTGTGGAAATGGAGATGTGTGATATCTCCATTTCCACAAACCCACGCGCCAACCAGCGGTTGAGGTTTAACGTGGAGGAGTGACTTCAAATAAAGAGAGAAGGAACATCTTCCGTTGTTTATCTTGTTCTCTTTTCTTATCGTCTCGCTCCTCGTCTTCCTCTCCCCGCCGCATTTCTACTTCGCCCACCTTTCCATCTCAATAACAAAAGACCCAATCAAACATGCTGCTTTATGGCAACGGATATTTACCCAGGAAATGTTTTATTGTGGAAAATACACCCGGATAAAACACACACACACACACACACACACACATAGACGTTTATGACCGAAAACCGATCAGCGAAGCCTAACTATAGCCTTACAATTCCTAAAAAAGCACCCAAGGGAGTACTCTCCCCCTGACAGCTGTAACAAGGTGCTGTGCGTATATTTATGTGATGGTGTGTGTGTGTGTGTGTGTGTGTGTGTGTGTGTGTGCGACAAAGGATGCCAAAGGATACAACCCTGTAAAGAGAATCTAATTCAAACTCTATACAGCCACAAGGGACAGAGTGCTCCCTCCTCCTCCTCCTCCTCCTCCTCCTCCTCCTCCTCCTCCTCCTCTCATTTAGCCATAGCAAAGCACTCGGGCTGAAGGACTGTGAGGCAGCGTACTCCTCCTCCTCCGGCCTCCGAGGAGGAGCGATACAGAGAGAGAAGGACATGAAGTGGTCGGGCGATAACAGAAGGTATCGGCTCCGTGAGGCGGCTTCTCTCCTTCCCTCCTTCTCTCCTTGTCTCCTTCTCGCTCGCTTTACCGTTTTATTCAACAGAAAAATTAAAATAAAGCGATGGGGACGGGTCTGTGATCACCGACAACTACACACAGAGGAATAATGGTTCTTAAAGGGTTCTTTAAAAGGCTTTGTGGTTCTACGAAGAACCATCGCCTACTGAAGGACCGTTCTTTAGTTTGAGGAACCTTCATAGGTTCTTTGAAGAACTCTTTAAGGAAAAGGTTCTTTGTGGAACCAGAAATGGTGCCTTAAAGAACCATTTTGTGGAGGTTCTTTATAAATATCTTTCTAGGTTCTTGGAAGAACTCTTCAAGGAAATGGTTATTTAAAGAACCCTGGTTTTAAGGGTTCTTTGTGGAACCAGAAACGGTGCCTTAACCCTTGTGTTGCCTTAGGGTCAATTTGACCCGAATCAATATTACACCCTCGTGTCGCCTTAGGATTAATTTGACCCCATTCAATGTTTAATGTCGGTGTTCTTTCGGTAGTCAACAAACAAACAGAAAGTGCCTCACACTTAAACTTGGAAAACAATATTAATTCTAATAATTTTCTGGAGGTTTTAATTGCTGGCGTCAAATTGAACCCAAAGGGTAAAATATGTTAGTAAATATAAAGGTAACAAGAGGGTGAAACATTGAATCGGGTCAAAATGACCCTAAGGCGACAGGAGGGTTCAAGAACCATTTTTTAAAGGTTCTTTGAAAAACCTTTATAGGTTCTTTAAAGAACCCTGGTTTGAAAGGTTCTATGTGGAACTAGAAATGGTGCCTTAAAGAACCATTTTGTGGAGGTTCTTTAAACTATCTTTATAGGTTCTTTGAAGAACTCTTTAAGGAAATGATTCTTTAAAGAAAGTTTCTTTTTTGTGGAACTAGAAATGGTGCCTTAAAGAACCATTTTGTGGAGGTTCTTTAAAATATCTTTATAGGTTCTTTGAAGAACTCTTCAAGGAAACGGATATTTAAAGAACCCTGGTTTTAAGGGTTGTTTGTGGAACCAGAAACGGTGCCTTAAAGAACCATTTTTAAAGGTTCTAGACACCTTTCTAGGTTCCTTGAAGAACTCTTTCACCCTGGTTTGAAAGGTTCCATGAGGAACCAGAAGTGGTTCCTGGTTCCACTTCCTGCTCGAGACTCTCGATATGAAACAGGATCTTTAAGAATGGTTCTACCTGAGACGCTCAGGTACACGGCGGCGCTCGTCACGTTCTCCCCCGTCCTCTCGTTCACCGCCTCGACGTGGTAGCGCCCGGCGTCGGCTGCTGTGGTTGCCAAGACGACCAGCTGATTGTCCAATGTGATTGCACTGTAGGGGTCACGAACAAAAACACACACACACACACAAGGAATTAAAAAACAAGCATCGCGTGCCTCCTTTGTGGCTCCGCCTCAGACAAGAGGAGGAGAGTATTTGATGCACGGATCATTTATTATTCATAAAGAGGCGATGAAGACGTTCATCAGAACGGAGCGGAGGATGAAGAGAGCTGGGACACATCTCTCCTCCTCCTCGTCGTGTGTCTTTCATTGTGTCGGCCACTCTCCTCGTCTTCTGTCCTTCACACTGAACAATCCTCATTTCCCCCACGTACCAGCAGCAATCAATACAGCACACACACACGCACACACACACACACACACACACACACACACACACACACACACACACACACACACTCATCACTTACAAACATACTTTGTGTTGCTGTCGCTTTTTCCAGCGGAGCATTATGGGAAGCGTTGATTTTTCGGAGAGAGAGACTTGCGTGGGCGAGGAGAGCGGGATGGTAAAATAAAATATACAGGACTGTCTCAGAAAATTAGAATATTGTGATAAAGTTCTTTATTTTCTGTAATGCAATTAAAAAATTATTAAATATTAAAAGAATAAAAGGCTTGCAATATTTCAGTTGATTTGTAATGAATCCAGAATGCATGACATTTTTGTTTTTTTAATTGCATTACAGAAAATAAATAACTTTATCACAATATTCTAATTTTCTGAGACAGTCCTGTATATATATATTCGTGGCGCTCAGATGTTGGTGTGTTTGAACTCGTGTGCCGGGGAACAGATGCCGCCAGGCAGCGAGCGGGCTGATGTGTTTTAGTGTTTTTCAGCTTGTCGCTGGATGTAAATCTCCCAATATTCTAACCTGAGAACTGACACTGAGATGAAAATCAATACGACCAAAAAGAGGAGAATAAAGCATCTTGAAGAGAGATGATCGTCCTGTATCGTTATGGAGTCGGAGTCTGTGCCCCCGGCCGCGCTAACGTTGCTAAAGGGCTCCAAGACAAACTTGGGATTTGGGGTTATCACAAATAAATAAATGAATGAATGAAAAAAGGAGCGTGCTCTGATCTGGAACGATGTGATTTTAAACAAAACACCTCCGTGTGTCTGCGTTTGTGAGATCGTGTTTCCATGAGCGTTGTTTTCGCAGCGCTGAATTGGCAGCGAGTCGATTGGCAGAGCGCCCGTTGGGGGGCGTGTCTTCCGCTCCAGACGAAGCCACTGCGGCGCGTGCCGCTTATCCCAATGCGAGTCGGCTCCAGAACGCGCGCGGCGACAATACGCTGAGTCATGAATAAAGGAAAAACCCCGGGCAGAGCGAGCGGGACGACAAAAGGGGGGGCGGGGTTGAGTTCCAACTGGCGGCGCCCCAACACCAGAACCGCGAGCTGGACCGTCAGACTGGACTGAACTGGTTTCTACCGCACGCTTCGAGACCCACCCACCCCCCCACCCCCCTGCCCACTGTAAAACATCCAGAGCAGATGTGTGCAGATGTGTAATCGGGATTAACCCACGCAAGGCAGCTGGCTCCGACCAACTGGAAGATGTTTCCACGGACATGTGGTCCAATCCGCCCCCCCCCCCCCCCCCCTACATGTCAAGATGACCGCCAGTTGTCCCCAAGAAGACCGAAGCCCTCTGCCCGGACACGGACCACCCACCCGGTCACGCTCCATCATCATCAAGTCATGTCCTTCACCCCCCCTCCAACTCGCTGGACCCGCTCCCATTTGCATGCGGGCCATAAAAAAAGGTGGACGATCGTTGGAGAGCTTCCCGTGTGTGTGTGTGTGTGTGTGTGTGTGTGTGTGAACATGAAGTTCAGAGAGCACGGATCGGCGCTCATCAATCACTCGCTCGATAATCGGCGACGAGGCGGGTCTACGGAGACGAGGTCACAGAGCCTCCGACCTTGGCGGCGACGACCTCCGTCACGACGTCGGCGAAAAAACTGTGACCCCCCCCATCAGTGGAGAGACAGCAGATTCACTGTTTATCATTATGCATACACATACATGTCTGCCATGAATATATATATAGCTTTACTTCATGTTTGTATTTCAGCAGTATTCACTGTCTTTTATTTTGAAGGGATTTCATTTGTGTATTGAGAGTCAGTGGATTCACAGTTTATCATTATTCAGACACATTCCTGCCAGAAATGTATTTAACTTTACTTTACTTTAAGTTTGTATTTCATCAGTATTAACTGGCACCGTTAACGTCTTTTATTTTGAAAGGATTTCCTTCTGTATTCATATCTAATGAGACAGTTCACGACTGTACGCCACGTCGTGAGCGCCGCGGCTTAGAGATGATTACTGTTGAACACCAGAGCCGGATAGTCCCTTTTAAACACGGTGCAGCGCATGAAGATAGGACTGATTGAACTACGTATCGATCCAGCAGAGGAGATAACACACACACACACACACACACACACACACACACACACACACACACACACACACACACACACACACACACACACACACACACACACACACACACACACACACACACACACACACACACACACACACACACACACACACACACACACACACTCGCAGAATTCTTCAGGTCTAATTTTATTCAGTGTGATTTCCCAGGGGAGCGTCCACGAGAGCCAGAGACTCCAACACCAACACTGTCTATTTTTGTAGAGTGTATGTTGCATGTGTGTGTGTGTGTGTGTGTGTGTGTGTCCACTCAACCGGCTGAGATGGAGGCTTTCGCCAAACCTTTTTCCTCCTGCTCTCTCCTCACTTCTTCCACCGGGAGGAGAGACGTTAACCCTTTGTTTGTGTTGTTTTCCCCTTGTTTACATACGAGTCACATGTCATGTTTACGTGAAGGCGGCGGCTCGCGGCTCCGGACGATGTCGCTGAAATGTGCTCCATATTGGGAGGTCCGACGCTTAATTTCACCGAACGCGTTCCGATGTAACTCTTCATATCTCCCAAAAAGCACACAACGGAAATAAATGAGAGACACATTGTCCTCATCAGAGTTACACACACACACACACACACAGCCGTTTAAATAAGTGTTCATATCAGACTGGATATGGCAAGTTGAGATTTAATATACCGTAAAGTCGACATGCGACTTTTTGCTCTCTTTTAGTTCAACATTTAATTAAATAGGACGCAAAAAAAATCACGGCTCTTTTAATGAAAAAAAAACTCAATTGTAAAACAGTGCATGGCTCTGAATGCCTGTGTGTGTGTGTGTGTGTGTGTATGTATCCCCAGGCAGAAGAAGGAAATTAAAAACACAGTAATCAACTACATCCTATTCCCACTTCTCCTTGTGTCCTTCACCCTAGCCTCTTCCTCTTATATCCCCTTCTCCCTCAGATTACCATATGCACATTTCATTCTAGGTTTCATGCATTTCTCTCTCTCTAGTTGTCTCTCCATCACACCCCATCCTCCCCCATGACTCCATGACAACTGGCCTGTCTTACCCCCCCCCCCCCCCCCAAAGCAACAAGCCAGAATGGTCTTTCATGAAGTGTTTGGCCCCGAGACTCATTTAATAAACACTCTTGGGGTGTCCGCACCACACACACACACACACACACACACACACCGACACACACACACACACGTGTGCCAAGAGCTAATTAGCACAAACATGTTGCAGGCCAGAGGATGAGTGAGAGAGCCTGTGCCTGTATGAGAGTGTTTTCATATCTGAGTGTGTGTGTGTGTGTGTGTGTGTCTTGGTTTCCTGGACTGTCTCTTTCCTGCCAAACCACCTCGGCCCCGTCTGCCCTCTCTCTCTCTCCGATAGGCAGCGAGCCACCTTCTCAAAGCTCAGTGCGTCTGACATGCAGCAGCAGGAGGAGGAGGAGGAGGAGGAGGAATACTCCACTGTAAACCAAGGCCAGACAGCTTCATCCCCCCCATACACACACACACACACACGTTACACTGCACAGTCGGGAGCATTCACCGCTCCTTGCAGCCGTCTGGACCGGATGTTTGTGTTTGAGTCCGTGGGCGCATGAACACACTCTCTGTTGGACGGATTGATAGTTAACGTACGCCGTGTGACACTGTGTGTGTGTGTGTGTGTGTGTGTGTGTGTGTGTGTGTCGAAGGATTTTGAGGTATTCAAGCGGTCGAAGCGTCCCTGTTCTCAGAATGCCAGCCCGAGGTGCGGTGCCTTCCATCCCATAATGAGTTGCTCTGAAGCTGAAGCCTCCGGACCGTCTTCATCAACATGTTGTGTGATGATGTCGTCTTTCGTTTTGGCTCCTTTTACTTTTGTCTTGCACGACTGCAAACAAAAGCCCGACGGCGATAACTGCCGCGTCAGCGTTACCGGGGCGACTCATCCTCATTACGAGAAGTGGTGTTTATTCATTTTCTCTTCTTTTTTTCTCTTGATTTTATTGATTTCCAGCCCCTTAATGTGGATGGAAATTCATTGGTGGCTTATTAATATTTGAATTTAGACACACATAAAATGAACAATATAAACATCTTGTGATCTCGCCGGACTCTGTGAGGTTTAATGTGCAAGTCGCCCGTCGGGAATTACTATTCCTATTACGTGGAATAATAAAAATCAACGAGAATTACTGCCTCCGCTAATCAGGAAAGTTGCAGTTCATCCCTTTCTACGCCCTATGAGACGTTTGTGGACAATTGTAATAATTAGCATGACCACAAAAATCAAATCATGGTTTTTTTTCTTCTTTTTTTGGTGCCGTCTTTGAGTGTTTATGGCTGGAGTACCCAGCATGCACCTGGGGCAGAATGACAAGTAAAAGCAGTAAAAAGATGGCATTTATATCTACATTCAAGTTACTCCTTTTTTACGGGAAACATTTTTAAAAAAGGACCAGAGTGGAACGCCTCCATCACGGTCTCTCTCCCTCCATCACGGTCTCTCTTCCTCCATCACGGTCTCCCTCCCTCCATCACGGTCTCTCTCCCTCCATCACGGTCTCTCTCCCTCCATCACGGTCTCCCTCCCTCCATCACGGTCTCTCTCCCTCCATCACGGTCTCCCTCTCTCCATCCCGGTCTCCCTCTCTCCATCACGGTCTCTCTTCCTCCATCACGGTCTCCCTCTCTCCATCACGGTCTCCCTCCCTCCATCACGGTCTCTCCCTCCATCACGGTCTCTCTCCCTCCATCACGGCTCTCTCCCTCCATCACGGTCTCCTCCCTCCATCACGGTCTCTCCTCTCCTCCATCACGGTCTCTCTCTCCATCACGGCCTCTCTCCTCCATCACGGTCTCCTCCCTCCATCACGGTCTCCTCCCTCCATCACGGTCTCTCTCCCTCCATCACGGTCTCCTCCCTCCATCACGGTCTCTCTCCTCCATCACGGTCTCCTCCCTCCATCACGGTCTCTCCTCCATCACGGTCTCTCTTCCTCCATCACGGTCTCCTCCCTCCATCACGGCTCTCTCCCTCCATCACGGTCTCCCTCCCTCCATCACGGTCTCCCTCCCTCCATCACGGTCTCTCTCCCTCCATCACGGCCTCTCTCCCTCCATCACGGTCTCCCTCCCTCCATCACGGTCTCTCCTCCATCACGGTCTCTCTCCCTCCATCACGGTCTCTCTCCCTCCATCACGGTCTCTCTCCCTCCATCACGGTCTCTCTCCCTCCATCACGGTCTCCCTCCCTCCATCACGGTCTCTCTCCCTCCATCACGGTCTCCCTCACGGTCTCCCTCCCTCCATCACGGTCTCTCTTCCTCCATCACGGTCTCTCTCCCTCCATCACGGTCTCTCTCCTCCATCACGGTCTCCCTCCCTCCATCACGGTCTCTCTCCCTCCATCACGGTCTCTCTCCCTCCATCACGGTCTCCCTCCCTCCATCACGGTCTCTCTCCCTCCATCACGGTCTCTCTCCCTCCATCACGGTCTCTCTCCCTCCATCACGGTCTCTCTTCCTCCATCACGGTCTCCCTCCCTCCATCACGGTCTCTCTCCCTCCATCACGGTCTCTCTTCCTCCATCACGGTCTCCCTCCCTCCATCACGGTCTCCCTCCCTCCATCACGGTCTCTCTCCCTCCATCACGGCCTCTCTCCCTCCATCACGGTCTCTCTCCCTCCATCACGGTCTCTCTCCCTCCATCACGGTCTCTCTTCCTCCATCACGGTCTCCCTCCCTCCATCACGGTCTCCCTCCCTCCATCACGGTCTCCCTCCCTCCATCACGGTCTCTCTCCCTCCATCACGGTCTCTCTCCCTCCATCACGGTCTCTCTCTCTCCTTCAAACGGTCACACGGACGCAGAGCGGGAGAGACTTCTTCTTCTACTTCTTTTTCTTCTTCTTCTTCTTCTGTGTGCTCTCTCACAGCGGCTTGGCCAGCCGCCACTGCCAATACGTCCTCCGTCGAGCACACACACGCACACACACACACACAGACGCACACAGGAAGTGCACACATAGTCGAGCACGCTGGACAGACCACGTTTGTTTGATGTCCGCTGGTTTGTACCCGGGGGAGGCTGAGAGAAGAGGGGGAGGCGGCGGCCGAGGAGAGGAGAGCAAAAGCAGGGCAAGGGTGATGTGGAGGCAGGAAGGGAGGAGAGGAGAGAGGGATGAGGCCCGACGCAGGGCAAACACGTTCTGCCCCTCCCCCTCTCTGTTTGCTCAGCCACGCCGTGACTCACCTCCCTTTTCCGCCTCTGCTTTACGTCTGCCGGTTGTCACGTGGGGGGTGGAAGGGGGGGGGGGGAACGCTTTGCTTTTTTCATGGTTCACGAATATCAATTAAATGCACGCCGCGAGACCGGCTTCCTTTAACAAGGCGGCGGGATGAATGGCGACACAATGTGCCTCTGTGTGTGTGTGTGTGTGTGTGTGTGTGTGTGTGTGTGTGCGCAGCTGAGTGACTGTTGTCGTCCCATTAGGTGGACGGATCTCCAGACGAATGGCTATTATCCTAATTAGCACTAATTACGTCGGCCTCCAATTAACCACACGGCTAGCGGCGGCGTCTCCTCTCGCCGTCTCTAGCCAGCTGCTCGGCGAAGAGAAACCAGCTGAACGGAGAGACGCTGATCTTCACACTCGGGGGGGGGGGGGGGGGGGGGGGAAAGAAGCCGTCGTTTTTCTAATTCCGGTTCACGCGACAAAAAAACGGTATTTCCGCGTTTTACGCTTTCACGGCCGAACTCTGAATCTGAGGAGCAGCTTCATGAACTCGTTCAGGCTTCCGGGAATTCAATGAAACCAAATTATCGATCGAGAGAAAATCATCCGGGAGTGCTAACGTGCCGATTTAGTTCATTTCTGGTCCTCGACTTTGTTTTCATGCACGACCCGTTTTCTTTCGCTCTCATCCTCAGAAAGACGATATTCCTTCGACGTCGTAAATGAACACGACACTAATGTTCCCGTTTGATGCGGCCGTGCGTACTTTGACGAACGCGCTCCTCTTTCGGTCCCCCGACTGATTTCTCCGGAGAAGAAATAAAACAGAGGCGTGTCCAAAGAACGCCGCCATAACCCCGAAAAGACTCGAGAGGGAAATCGACCCGTATCGAATTCAGAATAATGCAATATTTTGAAAAAAAGTTCCGTTTCATAGAGCATTGGGAACAATGTGTATGTCATACAACCAGAGTAATTACGTGTATATTCAAGAGATTCAAGATTCAAGATGTTTTATTTGTCACATACACACACAGGGTGTGCAGTGAAATGAAAGTGGCAAAGCTCAGCAGGAATGTGCAAGGGCAACAAGTACACACTATTTACAATAAAAAACAACACAATATTTACAGTAAGTGTGTGTGTGTGTGTGTGTGTGTGTGTGTGTGTGTGTGTGTGCCTAAGAGGGGCAGTTGTGTGGGTCTATGTGGGGGTCCTGGTGAGGTCGGAGTTCACAGTCCTGATGGCCTGAGGAAAGAAACTCCGTCTCAGTCTCTCTGTTCTTGCAGCGTGACTACGGAGGCGCCTGCCTGACCGCAGCAGCTGAAACAGTCTGTTGTTGGTGTGGTGAGGGTCCTTCATGATCCTGCCGGCTCTGGTTCTGCACCTCGAGGTGTACAAGTCCTGCAGGGTGGGGAGTGTAGTATCAATGGTGCGTTCAGCCGAACACACGACTCTCTGCAGAGCCTTCCTGTCCTGAGCGGAGCAGTTGCCAAACCAGGCTGTGATGCTTCCTGTCAGGACGCCTCTACAGCTCCAGAGTAGAAGGACTGAAGGATCCTCTGGGAAACTTTAAATTTCCTCAGCTGCCTGAGGTGGTAGAGGCGCTGCCTTGCCTTTCTCACCAGAGTGTCTGTGAGCTATGACCATGTCAGATCCTCGGTGATGTGGACTCCCAGGTATTTATACCCGCTCACCCTCTCCACAGTAGTCCCGTTAATCCCCAGTGGTGAGTACGTCCTCTGTTGTTGTACCCTCCTAAAGTCCACAATCAGCTCCTTAGTTTTGGTGACATTCATGATGAGGCTGTTGTCCTGGCACCAGAGTGACAGATCAGCAACTTCCTCCAGGTAGGCCTTCTCGCCGTTGTCGGAGATCAGGCCCACCACCACTGTGTCATCCGCAAACTTGATGATGGTGTTGAGCTGAACCTGGCCACACAGTCATGTGTGTACAGGGAGTACAGTAGGGGCTGAGGACGCAACCTGGGGGATCCTGTGTTCAGGGTGAGGATTTGAGGTGTGTCTGCCCACCCTGACCACCTGTGGCCTGGCGGTCAGGAAGTCCAGGATCCAAGCACACGGGGGTGTTCAGTCCCAGCTCAATCAGCTTGCCGGCCAGTCTGGAGGGGACTATGGTGTTGAAAGCTGAACTATAATCAATGAACAGCAGTCTCACATAGCACCCTCTGGCTGTCCAGATGAGAGAGTGTGGTGCAGTACCTGGGAGACAGCATCATCCGTGGATCTGTTTGGGCGATAAGCAAACTGCAGCGGGTCCATGGAGGAAGGGAGGAAGGCGCAGATGTAGTCCTTTATCAGCCTCTCAGCATTTCATGACCACCGAGGTGAGGGCCACCGGTCGGTAGTCATTCATACATGCTGGAGAAGCATTCTTGGGCACAGGGACAATAGTGGATCTCTTGAAGCAGGCGGGACCACGGACTCAGCCAGGGAGAGGTTGAATATTGTGGTGAACACTGGAGCTAGCTGGTTAGCACAGGTCTTCAGTACTCGCCCAGATATGCCATCTGGACCTGCAGCTTTCCTGGTGTTCACCCTCAACAGAGCCCTCCTCACACTGTGCTCGGTCACAGAGAGTGTGTGTTCATCCCCAGCGGTAGAACTCACCTCGGCCACGCTTAACGGTGTTGTTGTTAGCCGAGCTAGCGCTGTTGTTGCTAGCCTCAAACCGTGCATAAAATGAGTTCAGGTCGTCCGCTAGGGATGCGCGGCACTCACCATAGCGCGGGTCTGCTCTGGTAGTCTGTGATAGTCCGTAGCCCCTGCCATAGGCGCCTGGTGTCGCGCTGCTCCATCTGTGATTCCACTCTGTCTCGGTACCTCCTTTGGCTTCCTTCACCGCCTCCTCAGTCCATAGACCGCTGCCTTGTACTCGTCCATGTTGCCGGATACAAGACCGGAGTTATAGGCAGCAGTACGGGCGTTCACAGCTTCACGGATGGATCTATCAACCCACGGCTTTTGGTTAGGAAAGACCCTAACTTTTACCGTGGGGACGATGGTGTCCGTTAAGCGTTGCTATGAGGCTCATTGCTACTTCCAAAACTTCGCTGACGCCACTGGAACTGGATTGGATCATGTCCCAGTCGGCGACACGCAGAGCGCCCTGTAGCTCAGCCTCTGATTGGTCAGACCACCGCTCACGTTCCTCGTCACTACCGCTTCCGCGATCTTTGCGGTACCGGAAGCAGAAAAATGGCGGCATGGTCTGATTTTCGAACGGAGGAGAGAGACAGCCTTGTAGCCTCTCTTGAATGGCGATAGCAGTGGTCCAACGTTCTTTCCTCTGGTAGCACACGTAATGTGCTGGTGAAAGTTCGGCATGACTTTTTAGGTTAGCCCTATTAAAGTCCCCAGCCACCACCACAGCCGCGGGATACTTGTTCTGATGCCGACATAACACATCATGTAGGTCCGATAGTGCTACGCCGGTGTCCGCTTGTGGTGGTATGTAGACGGCTGTGGTGATGACCGAGCTGAACTCCCGGGAAGGTAGAATGGACGGCATGAGATCGCCAGATGTTCCAGGTTCGGCGAGCAGGAACGAAAGAGTCTTAATGTTCTTGGGGTCGCACCACATGTTGTTAGTTATGAAGCAAACCCTCCACCCTTAGATTTACCAGACTCTTCCGTTCTGTCTGCACGGAAAACAGAGAAGGACTCGGTTGGGCATATGACTCGATCCGCACCAGCGGGTCAGCCATGTTTCCGCCAGACAAAAGATATTACAGTCCTCATGTCCCGTTGGAATCTGATCCTTGCCCTAACATCATCCATCTTATTTTCCAGAGACTGGACGTTAGCAAGAAGGATGCTGGGCAGAGGTGGGCGGTGGGCTTGAACTCTCAGTCTGTTCCGAATTCCGCTCCGCTTCCTCGATGTTTTCGTCCTCCCGTAGTAGCGGCTCCACTGTTGTTGATGTGGTTCGCTCAGACGATCTCTGCCGCCACGCTGGATCGATGGAAAAAGTGGACAAAAACCCTTGTTTTGCGCAAAAGTTTATGTCCAAAAGTGTGCTGTGGTCGTATGCTGTTAGTGCCGATGTGTTTGTGGCAAAGAAAACATTAAAAATAAACACAAAAACTAAAAGAGCGCACAATCTCCGCGGAGCTACCTCGACGGCGTCTGGACACAGCCGCGCCATCTTCTATGATATCATTTAATTAATATAAATGAAAGAGTATAATCTGTCACGGGTGACAAATTACTTACCCCAATTAAAAAGTTGCATATTCTTAAATCTGAGACGCAGCGCCGCTGTTACGTTATTGTTTCCCCTGCTGCTTCAGGTCTGAGGAGAACTCTTCACTGTCGAGCTATTTCACACACACTATGTGATCGATAACCGCCACATGGAGTGTTTATGAATATGTGTGTGTGCACACAGGGTCGCGCCGCTGATGAATGAACACATGTTGCTCCCCGAATGGAGACGCATTGCTCCCGCCGGGTGTAAAGGTCAGTGAACGGGCGCCACGCGGCGCCGTTGTTATCTCCCAGCAGCCCCTGTCAAACAAGGCTTTGGAACTGATACGCTTGTCACCGCGGCGATGGGTAATCAATACTGTGGCGGGGAGAGAAAAAATGCATTACGCCTACAGGTGAAAACATCTTAATCTACATTGTTTTGTAACAAACACACAAACACACACACACACAGTAACCTGTTCTCTCTGCGATGGACAGATACTTGAGACCTGGTGTGTGTGTGTGTGTGTGCAGTTTGGTGAGAAGCACCCAGTGTCCCTCTTCTATTGATCTGCATTCACACATTCACACACACACTCACGGGTCGATCATGTTTTTGTTGATCACGTTCTCGTTGTCGTTGTTGTTGTTGTTGTGAGTATCGAGGGGTCGGCGAGCGTGGCGCCCTCCTACCGCTAAACGGGCGCAGTGCGCCGTCTGCTCTGCATCAACACGCTCTCGGAGCGCGTGACGTAGACGTCGTTGTGCGTGCGTCTCGGTCGTGGCGTTTTTCTTGTTTTGTTTTTCGTCAATAAGGATGGAGAGCGCCGCGTTTCAACCCTGGACGTTGGGTCACCGGCCTTAAGCACCGAGGAACACATTTATTCCTCGACACTCTTTAACTCCCACGTGAACACACGACAGAGAGGCGAGAAGCACAGGAAGCCAGACGGTCATTTCCCCGGAGCAGGAAGTCCGTCTTTTATTTATCTGGCGAGAGCAAAAGAAACTCGTGACCTTCTGCTTATTGATCGTGCTCCGGTGATCTGGAGCGCGGCGGCGTGAGCCTCTGATATTAACCGCTCCATCTGGATATCCTGGGGGAGGATGACAAACACACTTGTTGTTGTTTTTCCTGGCCGCCGGCCGGCGACTCTTCTTAAAAAATTGACAAACGACGACCCCAAAGGTGGCTCGACGGTTTAGTGCAGAGAGAGAAGACAGCGGAGGAAACGACAACTAACTACCCCCCCCCCCTCCCACCCTCCAGTTCTAAAACGTGAAGCCGTAAAGTTTCATTTTCCTTCAAAAAGTGTATGAGAAAAAAAAGCGTATTACATCACACTTAGCTGACGCTTTACATTCATCCAGCGTAGACACAGCTACAGGGAGACATTTCTTCTCCAAGTGCCTTGCTCAAGGACACATGGATTCGGGCGGGGCTTGAACCAGCAACCCCCCCCCCCCGAGTCATTACCCCGAGTCGACGGTACAAACGTGAGCTTACGGTCTCGATTGCCACTTTCAAGTCTTCTTCAAATCAGCATGACGTTCATTACCTTCGCATTGAAAATGCCGGAAGGTTATGTTTTGATCGCCGTGTATTTATTTATTTATTTGTATGCGTGTTATTCACAAAACTCAAAAAGTATTGAACCGAATCGCATGAAATTTGGTGGGATGATTGTTTATTATCCGGGGACCATTTGATTAGATTTTGGGATCGATCGGGTCAAAGGTCAAAGGTCATGAACAGGTCAAAATCTTTCGCAGAACTCAAAAAGTATTGAACCGAATCGCATGAAATTTGGTGGGATGATTGTTTATTATCCGGGGACCAGTTGATTAGATTTTGGGATCGATCGGGTCAAAGGTCAAAGGTCATGAACAGGTCAAAATCTTTCGCAGAACTCAAAAGTATTGAACCGAATCGCATGAAATTTGGTGGGATGATTGTTTATTATCCGGGGACCAGTTGACTAGATTTTGGGATCGATCGGGTCAAAGGTCAAGGTCAAAGGTCATGAACAGGTCAAAATGTTCTTGAATGGCATGAAATTTGGTGGGATGATTGGTTATTATCTGGGGACCATTTGATTAGATTTTGGGATCAATCGGGTCAAAGGTCAAGGTCAAGGTTATGGAAAGGTCAAACTCTTTTTTTACCATAGCACGATACATGTTTGTCCAATTGGCATGCAACTAATGCCAAAATGTTCATAATTCAATGCCCAATCTTGTGATATGCGAAGGTATGCGCTCTACCGAGTGCCCATTCTAGTTTGGAGTGAAATGAACGGTGGAGTCTGGGTGGTTTAGGGGCGTGGCTATCTTGTGATTGACAGCTCCCTCGCAAATAACGAGTCTCTACCTAATATCTGTCAAATATCACAGAAATCTTTTGTTTTTACGGCCAGAAGGAGGAACTCGAGGCCCGTTGGGGGACGTCCCGACGACTAAGTCCGCCTCCTGTGTCCAGGCTACGGTCACAAGCCGTTCTTTTGGGAATGACCTAATCTCCCGAGAGAAGGCATTTGCTTATTCGCTTGTTTCCCGGGGTCTTCCATCCCTCCTTCCATCCATCCCTTCCTCCCCGTGTCTCTCTCTCTCCCTCCCTCCCCCACTCGCCGGTCGATAGGTTAAGAACTCCTCCCGGTGAGAGATGTGTGCAGGCGGTCCTTTGTGTGTGCGTGTGCGTACACTGTGGTCCGTGTGATGGATGTGTGTGTGGCAGGTAATTAAAAGTGTGATTAGTGGATAATTACAAGAGGTCTCTCTGTCTTTAGAAGCGTTAACGACTTTAGACGGAGGACACGCTCGCACACACACGAGCTGGCAGGTGGAAGTGTGTTGGTTCACACTTTAATGGGGGCGTAATGATTCCGGGGATGATGCGGGAGAGAGGGAGCGAGTCACGAGGAGAGAGGAGAAGAAGAAGAAGAAGAAGAAGAAGAAGAAGAAGAAGAAGAAGAAGAAGGGAGGTGGATGAAGAGGGGGAGCAGTGGATCAGACGCGGAGACAAAAGAGCACCTTTGTGAAAGATTCATATCCAGAGAATGAATCATCATCATCACCATCATCATCATCATCGGCGTGTGCCACACACACACACACACACACGCACACACACACAGTCACACTTACACACACTTCTCTCTCTGTGAGTGATCAGTTCAGACAGAAGCAGCTGCTCTCTGGCAGAGAGAATCACCAAACCCAGATCCTGCAGGCTGGCGCACACACACACACACACACACACTTAGGAAAATACCAACACGAGAATTTAGAGAGTTAACTAATTAGTTTGTGTAACAAAGTTAGAGCTCGATGTTCAACGAAACCACCGCCCGTGCTTATGAACAGCCATTTGCATGTGTTTTTGTGTGTGTCTGCACCGTGACGACACGTCTTCTTATCTTCTCGGAGCACTGGAGCAGATGGAAACGACATATAGTTATGTATATTATCTTCTTCTTCTATCGTCACATTCCACAGCTCAAAAGTAACACCAAACCTGGAAGTGAGCGTCATGGTTCTCTCCAAATAAAAGACAGTGTTCTTTTCTCTTTGATTCTATTCTCTGACATCTTATATATATATATATATATAAACTAAAGAACCAGAAATGGTTCCTTAAAGAAACATTTTTTTAAAGTTCTTTGAGACACATATATAGGTTCTTTGAATAAATATTAAAGGAAATGGTTCTTTGAAGAACCCTGGTTTGAAAGGTTCTTTGTAGAACCAGAAATGGTTCCTTAAGAAACAATTTGTTACGGTTCTTTGAGACACATATATAGGTTCTTTGAAGAACTCGATAAGGATATGGTTCTCTAAAGAACCCTGGTTTGAAAGGTTCTTTGTGGAACCAGAAATGGTTCTTCTTCTATGGTGTCAGTCTGAAGAACCATTTTCGGTTCTTCTATGGCACCTTCATATTTCAGTGTTCTCCTTCTGTCTCTGGATCGGGGTCCATGCCGACACCCATTATTCACACACCCTGTCGTACTCGTTGCATGTGTTCATGTAACTCTGGTCACATGACGTCTGTTCTTCTGTCCATCCTGGAGAGGGATCCTCCTCCCTTTTTCCCCCCTGAAAGCATTTTTTCCCCCCCTATTTCTTTGGAGTTTCTCCTGATCCGAAGTGAGGTCAAAGGTCATGGATGTCGCATGTGTGCAGACTGTAAAGCCCTCTGAGGCCCATTTGTAATTTGTGATATTGGGCGACACACAAAACAAACTGAATTGAAGGGCGGAGCGACATTTCTAGCGCGGCTAAAAAAATATATTTTAAAACGCGATGCGTGCGAATGCCTCTTGACGAGCCGTGAGAGCAGAACACGTCGTCCTCCGCCGAGGCGAGAGAGATGACAGGTACGGCCCCCCCCCCTCCTCCTCCTCCTCCTCCCCCGCTGCTCGTCTCCCTCCCTTGAGTGAGCGGAGCAGAGTGAGCCCCTGTCATCTGGGAGTCATTAAGTGCAGCCTCAGAGATAACGTCTTTTCTACTTTTCCACTTTAAAAAAATATATATGTTTTATTTTCACCTTCGTGGAGAGATGCGGCCGGGAGAAGAAGGGACACACACACACACACACACGCACACACACACACACACACACACACACACACTCGGGCGAGTCAAGGACAGACGAGTCTCGACTTCACCCCGAGACATCCGACCGACGTCGAGGCCGTTATCTCAGCCGACAACAAAATATCTGACTGCGAGAAATAATAATGCGATCGACTTTAAAATAATCCACCCGATTCCGCCGCGTAAGCGACTTAAAAACGTCGGGTTTTTTTACCTGGCGGGACACACCTGTGTGTGTGTGTGTGGTTCTTCTGATAGCCGACAGACTTGGAAGCCACATCAAGTTTTAAACAAAGCGACAACAAATTGCTTTTGGCAGAACCGGCGATGAATATTCATAGTCCGACAGCGGGGCCCTAAAGTGCCGTCTTCATAATGCAATCCTCTCCCTCTCCACCTTGACAATGAATAATATTACCCGGGCAACGCAATGCAATTAAAGGGACCCCTTGTTCGCCGTCTCCCCGCGCAACACGCGCCGTACAGTGGGAGAGCATCAAGGATTAAACAAGTCGTATGATTTCCTTTAAAAAAAAATTATTTTCTTACTGCAAAATTCATGAATAATAGCGCGGCGGTGGAATAAGTCGCCCGTGGCCAATTTATGAAAACGAAAGCAGACGAAATGTACGTAGGAGGAGGAGGAGGAGGAGGAGGAGGAGGAGGAGGAGGAGGAGACGACGTAAAGATCAAGTGGAAGGGTCGGAGCGTTACTTTCATGGTTGATTAAGAGTGTCGAGAGATGATTAGTAATCTCAACGGAGTAAATGATGCATGTGTGTACAGATGCTCACCACACACACACACACACACACACACACACACACACACACACACACAGCTAGCTCGGCAAAAAGCAACTAACGAGATGTTTGGACAGGAATGTGAGGAAAAAAAGGCAAAAAGGACATGAGAGAATATAAGAATATAGCAAATGACCTTCAAAGAATGCAAGTGGCTGGTTCATGAGGCGCTTCAGGTACCAGGGAGACGAATGTGATCCAGGAAGTCCAGTTTCCTTGATCGAGATCATGAAAGAAGACGTGGAAAACAAAGTAGTCGAACCAAGAATGTTCGCTGAGAGAGTTATTATTATTCCCCATCGTGAATTCAGAGTATCGCACATGAAGAAAAAACACTTTAGTCGTCCCGCTGATGACCTCTGGGGGTTCGGGTACCGATCCGATAGCATTGGATTATCAATACGCCGTATGACAGAGACTGTGGATCATTCTCACGCGTGTGTCGGGAAACATCAGACTTCAACTCAACTCAGTGAGAGAAGTAAAAACATAGATATGAATTTACTCAATTGTTATTTCTTGTATCTCATACCAGATGTTTTATTACCTTCGCATTGAAAATGCGGAAGGTTATGTTTTGATCGCCGTGTATTTATTTATTTGTATGCGTGTTACTCGCATAACTCAAAAAGTATTAACCCGAATCGCAGACAATTTGGTGGGATGATTGGTTATTATCCGGGGACCATTTGATTAGATTTTGGAATCAATTGGGTCAAAGGTCAAGGTCAAAGTCATGAAAAGGTCAAAATCTTCTTTTTACCATAACACGGTCAATTTTGATCCAATTGGCATGCAACTAATGCCAAAATGTGGCGAAGGTATGCGCTCTACCGAGTGCCCGTTCTAGTTCTCAATGAGACCGGATGGATGTTACAGGTGCATCACGCCGCTCTACAACCCTCTGTGAGGAGGGAGAGGTGAATGAGACGAGGGTTTCTGATACAGCCTTCATGTAAATATATATATATATATATATATATATAAAGTGGCTCCATTGAAGTGAGTGAAAGACGGTGTTCCTTCCGTGACCTCGCTGAACGCTAATGGAACGCGGCGGCGTCGGTTCAGGCGGAGCGCCGCTCGCGCCGGCTGATTGTTATCAGCCGCTTCATTCATGCTGCCCAATCAGCGGCTCATTCACGGGCGGCGTGGCGACCACTTGACCCGTGGCGCCGGAAGCCGCCATGACCCGTCGCTCCTCGCCGACGGTCAGCTGACGGCTCGGAGCCAAATAAGACGCCTCCTTTGAAACGTAGATTTGCGTCGGCCGCTTTGCCACAAACGGGAAAGTGTTTAGAATTCAGACGTCGCTGCCAATTAGTTTCACTCGTACGCAATTATATTTAAACGTCGCCCGGCGTAACAATGCAAAATATGAATCGCCGGCGTAGGAACGACGCCGAGACCGACGGAACGACTTCCACAGCCGTGGAGACACGTCGTCATCACCTCCTTTAGAGAGCGCGAGGTCAGCTGAAGGTCAACAAGCGGAAGAATATACCAAGATTACCAATTTCCCTACAAGCACTAACAGTAGCTGACAGGAAGAGAGAGGGGAGGAGGGGGGGGGGGGGAACACCATTGCTGTTGAAATGAAGAGAGAGGTGAGATACGGAGGTGTGACTGGAAGAGTTTACTGTAGAGACATTTTCTTTCTGTTATTTGCCGCCACATTAGGCGACCAGAGAAGCAATTCAATTATGGGAAGTGAGGGAAAAGAGAGGGAAGGAAAGCAAAGAGAGGAAAGGAGAGGCACGTCGCTTCAGATGGGAAAAGAAATGTAATAATTCCTGTTGCTGTATGTCTTTTATTTTCTTATATATATATAGACATATTTATATATACAGGACTGTCTCAGAAAATTAGAATATTGTGATAAAGTTCTTTATTTTCTGTAATGCAATTAAAAAAACAAAAATGTCATGCATTCTGGATTCATTACAAATCAACTGAAATATTGCAAGCCTTTTATTCTTTTAATATTGCTGATTATGGCTTACAGCTTAAGAAAACTCAAATATCCTATCTCTAAATATTAGAATATCATGAAAAAGTATACTAGTAGGGTATTAAACAAATCACTTGAATTGTCTAATTAACTCGAAACACCTGCAAGGGTTTCCTGAGCCTTGAAAAACACTCAGCTTGGTTCAGTAAACTAAATCACAAGTATGGGGAAGACTGCTGATCTGACTGCTGTCCAGAGGACCATCATTGACACCCTCCATCAGGAGGGTAAGACACAAAAAGAAGTTGTCAAAGAGCAAGCTGTTCACAGAGTGCAGTTTCAAAGCACATCCACAAAAAGTCTGTTGGAAGGGGGAAATGTGGCAGGAAACGCTGCACAACCAAGAGAGATGACCGCAGCCTTAACAGCATTGTGAAGAAGAGTCGCTTCCAGAATTTGGGGGAGCTTCAAAGACAGTGGACTGAAGCTGGAGTCCAGGTATCAAAAGCCACTGTTCACAGACGTGTCCGGCAAATGGGCTACAATAGCCGTATTCCCATGGTCAAGCCACTTCTGAACTCAAGACAACGGAAGAAGCGTCTGACTTGGGCTATGGAAAAGAAGCACTGGACAGTTGCAGAGTGGTCCAAAGTCCTCTTTTCAGACGAAAGCAAGTGTTGTATTTCATTTGGAAGTCAAGGCGCCAGAGTCTGGAGAAAGGCTGGAGAGGTGCAAAATCCAAGTTGCTTGAAATCCAGTGTGAAGTTCCCACAGTCAGTGATGGTTTGGGGAGCCATGTCAGCTGCTGGTGTTGGTCCACTGTGTTTCATCAAGTCCAGAGTAAATGCAGCTGTGTACCAAGAGATTTTAGAGCACTACATGCTTCCGTCTGCTGAAAAGCTCTATGGAGATGAGGATTTCATTTTCCAGCATGATCTGGCACCTGCCCACAGTGCCAAAACCACCAGTAACTGGTGTACTGACCATGGCATTACTGTCCTCGATTGGCCTGCCAATTCCCTGACCTGAACCCCATAGAGAATTTGTGGGGTATTATGAAGAAGAAGCTGAAAGACACCAGACCCAACAATGCAAATGAGCTAAAGGCCGCTATTGAAGCATCCTGGGCATCCATAAACCCTCAGCAATGCCACAGGCTGATTGCCTCCATGCCACGCCGCATTGATGCAGTAATCCGTGCAAAAGGATTCCCAACCAAGTACTGAGTGCATTAATGGACATTTTCAAATGTTTGATTTTGTTTTGCTGTTATAAATCTTTTTTTTAACTTGGTCTGAGGAAATATTCAAATTTTATGAGATAGGATTTTAGAGTTTTCTTAAGCTGTAAGCCATAATCAGCAATATTAAAAGAATAAAAGGCTTGCAATATTTCAGTTGATTTGTAATGAATCCAGAATGCATGACATTTTTGTTTTTTTAATTGCATTACAGAAAATAAAGAACTTTATCACAATATTCTAATTTTCTGAGACAGTCCTGTATATATATATATTTATATATATACATATTTATATATATATTTATTTATTTATATATATATATATCCATATTTATATATGGATATATATATATTTATATACATATTTTTATATATATATCTTTTGGCCGACGTCATTCACTGTCGACGTCTCGGTTTATTTCGTTTCTTTGCTGTTTTAGAATCAATTCAAAGACCCGAGCTTTTACAAGCACAGCAGCGACGGGGTCAGAAGGACAACAATAACCATCTCTTTCTTTCATTAGAGTATTGTCTGTAAAAGTTGTCTCGCTAAACCGTCACACTGATGCACGGGCGCCAACGTGGGCAGACGAAGCAAACAAAGACAGAAATGGACATTTTCTGGACAAGCGGGTCAAAATAATGAGTCTGAGTGACGCTTGTTCGTCTCGCTAGCGGAGGAACAATTACAATATATAACGACAGCAACAACAGCTGACGGCGTCCTGCGTTGATGTGAAGTGAGTTTTCTAAATGTGCCGTAAATGTTGATTTAATTTTAAATTCAACACTGCTCCTCACATTTTAACGTATGATCCTGAAACCTGGATACAGTCAACGACGTATGAATATCCACGTTTTACCCCGAAATTCCACAACGCCGAAAGAGGTCAAAGCGGTAATCCGTCCGTGAGCTCGTTTATGCGACTTTAGTGAAATCCCGGAACAAAGACAGAGAGATAGTGTCGGGAATAAGACGAGACGCATGTGGCACACGGCTCTCCTCGGCGTGTCTTAAAACCCGACGAGTCTTGTAATCCCAAAAGTAACTAAAACATATCATTGAGAAGAAAGTCACATGCAGTATCTAAGCTCCCGGTGGCTCCAGAGATTAAGTCCCAGACACAAAGGATTAAACTCTTTCCTCCATATTCATTCCCCGTCACTTTCTTCCCCCGTTCCTTCTCCCAGCCCTCCGTCACTTTCATCCTCCCGTGAGAAACGCTGTTGCTACGGCGACGCCGCGTTGGACGGAAGATCTTTAAAATGGCCGCTTGTATTTTGTCTCGAGCTTGCTGTCTGTCGAATGCACACACACACACACACACACATGCGCGCACATGTGCACACGCTTGCCGATGCAAAAGCACAAAACATCTGCTCGCAAAGTTCAGACAGCGAGAAAGTTCCTTATGTTCAGAGCTCTGCTGCGGAGGTGTGTGTGTGTGTGTGTGTGTGTGTGTGAGATGGAAAGCGGCAAAATAATGAATTGCTCCCTCTGTTTAAGTGGTGTTTGACAAATTAAAATGAATGAATGTGGAGAAACACACACACACAAACACACACACACACACACACACACACACACACACACACACACACACACACACACACGTCCACACCATATGGCTGCTTAGGCCAGGTCTGCAAGGAGACATATTTCCCAGAAGGCTCAGCCATGACATTGACCACCTGTGACATCAGCGCTCTCCGCACCACTCGACTCCCTGGCAACGGGGAAACTGAAATATTTGCCGTCTGGCTCTGCATACATCAGCGGCTTCAGGCCATCGATCAGGGGTCCTGACACGAGGAGGAAGACGAGTTATACTTCTCTTGTCCGCTGAAAGCTGCTGGCCACCAACACCGGGCCTCGGCCTCGGGCCTCCCAGCTCTTTAAGAAACAGCAGCGCGCTCCTCCTGGCGACCCGGGCCGCAGGTCACGGCTCACATTCATACCAGCGGCTGGGGTGGCTACGGTGGCAGCGGCTAAGGTGGCAGCGGTTAAGGTGACTAAGTGGCAGCAGTTAAGGTGGCAGTGGCTAAGGTGGCAGCGGTTAAGGTGGCAGCGGTTAAGGTGACTAAGTGGCAGTGGCTAAGGTGACTAAGTGGCTACGGTGGCTAAGGTGGCAGCGGTTAAGGTGGCAGCGGTTAAGGTGGCAGCGGTTAAGGTGACTAAGTGGCAGCGGTTAAGGTGGCAGTGGCTAAGGTGACTAAGTGGCAGCGGTTAAGGTGGCAGCGGTTAAGGTGGCAGCGGTTAAGGTGACTAAGTGGCAGCGGTTAAGGTGGCAGCGGTTAAGGTGGCAGTGGCTAAGGTGACTAAGTGGCAGCGGTTAAGGTGGCAGTGGCTAAGGTGACTAAGTGGCAGCGGTTAAGGTGGCAGCGGTTAAAGTGGCAGTGGCTAAGGTGACTAGGTGGCAGCGGTTAAGGTGGCAGCGGTTAAGGTGGCAGTGGCTAAGGTGACTAAGTGGCAGCGGTTAAGGTGGCAGCGGTTAAAGTGGCAGTGGCTAAGGTGACTAGGTGGCAGCGGTTAAGGTGGCAGCGGTTAAGGTGGCAGTGGCTAAGGTGACTAAGTGGCAGTGGTTAAGGTGGCAGCGGTTAAAGTGGCAGTGGCTAAGGTGACTAGGTGGCAGCGGTTAAGGTGGCAGCGGTTAAGGTGGCAGTGGCTAAGGTGACTAAGTGGCAGCGGTTAAGGTGGCAGCGGTTAAAGTGGCAGTGGCTAAGGTGACTAAGTGGCAGCGGTTAAGGTGGCAGCGGTTAAGGTGGCAGCGGTTAAGGTGGCAGTGGCTAAGGTGACTAAGTGGCAGTGGTTAAGGTGGCAGCAGCTGAAGGCTGGCAATGAAAACATTTTCTTTCTTTCTTTTAGTTTTTTTTCCAGAGGGGGGGGGGGTGATTAGAGTGATGGCAGCGCAGGAGGAGATAGAAGGATAGAAGGATAGAAGGATAGAAGGATAGAAGGAGGCACGGGGAGCGCTCCATTCCATCGGAGCAGAGTGCGTGGGAAGTGACAGCCTGGACGCTCTTTGCTGGCCAGCATTCTGAGAGGGCTGGGGAGATGATGTCATCCACAAACAGGATGTGTGTGTGTGTGTGTGTGTGTGTGTGTGTGTGTGTGTGTGTGTGTGTGTGTGTGGGAGCGATGCATATCGGATCAATAAACTTCATGAACAACATCATCAGCTCGGTCGCCGCGAAGACAGCCAACCGCCGGGCGCCATCTGGGCCCGTCTCTCCGGACCGCGGGATCAGCCAGCGTGACCTCGCCCGCAAACACCGGCGGCATTACACACACACTGCTACACACACTGCTACACACACTGCTACACACACTGCTACACAGGCGGGAACCATGCAAATATTCAACGCGCGTACACACAGACGTTAAAGGGCCAGGTACACGCAGCCGAGATTGGTCTGGAGAGACCGATTGTGTGAGTGTGTGTGTGTGTGTGTGTGTGTGTGTGTGTGTGTGTGTGTGGGTGTGTGCCGGTGCCGGTGCAGCACAGCAGTTAAGCAGTTTATTCAGGAGCAGAAGTTTATGGCTTCTGTAACCGTGTATCCTCTAGCATGATAATGACCGTAAAAGAGACGGGGACCGAGAGGCGGAGCCGACGGGGGAACACAGGCAGAGAGGTGGGAGTGAGAGAGAGGGGGGGGGGGGGGGGCGAGAGACACGTCTTGTCGAGACAAGAGGGAAGCTGTGAAGAAAGGTGCAAATTAGTCTTTTCTATGAGGGTTCAAAGGAAGTGCTGTGCATGAATCAGGATGCTTCATCTCACGACGCAGGAATAGAAGCTGTTATTAGGATTATTAATACTTGAAGTCATATTGCAGGTGTGTGTGTGTGTGTGTGTGTGTTCCTTGAAGGTCATAAACAGATGAAACAGGGTTTAAAAAGAAGTTCAGATCACGGGGATGCAACGTTTGTAACTATCTAACAGCGTCACTCGATCCCAACGTGCATCACCATGACAACCAGGCTCTCTGCAGGTGGCAGAAACAGCTGCCATTTTAATCTCGTTGCCACGGATACAGATGCTGGCGCGAAAAGCTTTGACGTCTTTGACTGCTCCAAAAGTTGCACACCGATCAGGTCCTCCGGGCCCGCGTCACATGACAGGGATGAAGAAGTCCCGCCCCCCCTCGCCCCCCGTCAATTTGACATAATTCATTATTTAACGCCGCCATTTCCGAGGTGTACTTGGTTTTGTGTTACCTAAGAATAGTCGTAAACAGCAGTTTGCAATTAGTACTTATTGGATAGTACTTTTGCTTAAGATTAATTATCAACTTATTAACAATCAGGGTTTAAGAGTGAAGCATTACTACAAGAACATAAAACGCTTTCTTTTTAAACTGCATGAGCACAAAAGACGCTCAAAACCTCCGGAAAACATCTTTAAGGATGAAAAGAAGAGAAGAACATCTGATTGGTTGGTTTAAGTGGTTTACCCAATCAGAGAAGCTCTGACTCCCTTTCAAGTATGACGCAGATGAAATGCTGGAAATTAAATATAATGAATTTAGATTCAAAAGAGCACTTCAGCATTCACTCAGCGTATCAATAAATCACCTTGAATCCCCAAAACTTTGATGTCCACGATGAACAGTGGCTTTACTTATTAAACTTCAGGTTTCATATTAGCAAATTTTTTAATGAAAACCTTTCAAACCGTTGACATTGTTATCGTGAGGGGACCATCTTTTGTGGTGCAACTCACTGAACCCGCGACGCAGTACACCCCCAATAAACAGATTGCAATAAAAAAAAAAAGCCTGATCGTCAGGGTGCCTGCTTATTAATTCAGATACGAGGTGTGAGGAAACATATAATTTTTTGAAATACTGACGTCTGCATCTCCCGTCGTCCCGGACGCTCGGCAGAGTTAATTGAGACGGAGCAACGTGATTTATATCAAATTATTGGAAGTGACATGTCAGCCTCTGTCTGCATAAAACTGGTATATGGCCCCAAATAAAACATCTCCTGCATGAAGTGTAACGCCCAAATGTCACTCACATTGTATTTCATAGAAATGTGTTAATTTGTTACGAGTTCCGCGGAGGCGGTCGGCTATTCGGCGGGAACTAACTCCGTCTGCGGTAAGTAGCCGAGGAGAAAACCATGAATTTAATGGCTTATCTTCTTAATAAAATGAAGAGACTGTGCAACCCCCCCCCCCCCCCCCCGCCCCCAACTCAATTAAGTTAAAGGGCAAAGAGAAACAGAGCCACTGGAGCTATATTAACAACATACTGTGGCCGCGGGCGTCATCTGTGTCGTGACCAGCAGGGGCCGCTCCTCTCGGCCAATGAGGGGACAGCACATTGTCTTTGCTTTGTGATGTCTTCTGGTACTTTTTAGCTCCTGGTTCTGGATCGAGGATCTTCTGGTAAGCTTTAAATTCACTAATTAATAGAAGGATTAATAGTAGTCGACGTATGATTAATAATTTATAAAGAGTTGGTTAATAATGTATCTGAACTGTATTTCACAAAAGGCTCTGCATGAGATCTAGAGGCTGTTGATAGGACTCCAATGTGGTTAAGTGGTCATATTATTAATAATAATATTAATAATTCAAGTGTGTTGCTGAAGGACACATAGACGGGGATTTAATAATAATAATAATAAAACATTACATTTCTATGGCGCTTTTCAAAATACTCAAAGACGCTTGAACCGCCAACCCCCTGATTGAAAGACAGACTCTTTTCACACGTCAGACGTGCTTTTTGTATTCTAACTCGCCCGTGGTGTCTGGCGGCAGCGCTCTTATTACATCACCTTCACATTGAAAATGCGGAAGGTTATGTTTTGATCGCCGTGTATTTGTATGCGTGCGTGCGTGTTACTCGCATAAGTCAAAAAGTATTAAACCGAATCGCATGAAATTTGGTGGGATGATTGGTTATTATCCGGGGACCATTTGATTAGATTTTGGGATTGATCGGGTCAAAGGTCAAGAAAAGGTCAAAATCTTCTTTTTACCATAGCACGGTCAATTTTTATCCAATTGACATGCAACTAATGCTAACATTTTCATAATTCAATGCCCAATCTTGTGATATGCGAAGGTATGCGCTCTACCGAGTGCCCGTTCTAGTTTGTGGTGTATTCGTAGAGGAGGAGGAGGAGGAGGAGGAGGGGATGCAGTAATCGACTCCATCCTCATTACCACCCTCAATGGAGCCTCATTACGTTTAACAGGAGAGACATTCTCCAGGCCCGTTCAAATTTAAAAAGCGAGAGTAAATCTCTGCGTGAACCAAACACACACACACACACACACACACACAAAAAGATTAAATAAGTACATTAAAAAAATAAAAAAATGCTAATTTAACGCGACTCCAAAAAAAGCTTTCTCACAAGCACTTTTGAGGTGATGATTGTCATAAAAGGAGATAAAAAGTTGCTGTCTGGCCATTTGATTGAACAGCAAAGGCCAATGACAATCTGCTCCAAGAGCCCACCGGGGAGCCGTTGGGGCCCTTAATGGGGAGTTAGTTATCTCCGGCTGCGAGAGCCGCCTCATGAAATCACCGGAGCTCGAAAAGCTCGCTGTACTTTCTGCGCCCGGCAGATTTCTAAACGGATATTTCTAAAATAAATAAAATAAAATAAATAAATAAACTTCAGACGCGGGTACAATCTATAGCACTGTTACTCTGAGAAAACCTTCCACAACAAAGATATACACGTCGCGGCTCCGTCTGAATAATTACACCGTTGATACTCCGTGTGGACATTTTTCAAAATGACGCCGCCGACGAGGATAAGTGTAGGAGCCACGGAATAATATGCAAATTAGCGGCATTTCCGAAAGCAGCATTAAAACCAAAAAAAGACAGTGACATACAGCTCAGGCCACACGCCCAGGGACCCCACTGCTGGACACTTAATATTGAAGAACAGTGCACCTCCGATGACATCATGACCCTCGCAGATCAGACAAGAGGAGAAAAAAAAAACATTTGATTCATTGAAAAATCTTCTTGTTATCTCCTGATAATGTCCCGGGTCTTTTGTGGAGATGCCAAATGAATATGATGAGTTACCTCAATGGCTTATTATTCATAACTATGAAAAAATACGCTTTTTGTGCTTCTGCGGCGTGCTAATTGATACGCCACCGAGGGACGGGACCTGGACAATTGAAATTGTATTGCAAGCGATACTGTTAGCCCGAGAGAGAGAGAGAGAGAGAGAGAGAGACACCTACATTCGGTTGTTGGGGATGATCTTGTGTCCGTCTTTGTACCAGGTGACCAGGGGCCGGGGGAAGGAGGCGAGGGGAGGCTGGCTGAGGACGGCTGCTCGGCCCTGAGTCGTCGTCTTCCTCTGCTCCTCGGCGGAGAAGTTCCTCATGACTGGAGGACGGGAAAGAGCGTCGCGTTGCCGTTAGCGACGAGGGACGCACTTCATCATCAGGTCGGGTCGGCGGTGCAGCAGTCGGCGACAAAAAGGCTCCCGGAGGCTCCTCTTCTTCACCGTCAGCGGGACAAGAAGTTCAAACTGTCCCCCCCCCCCCTCCCCCCACCGCTATGATCCGGTTGGTTTCCTCCACTGTCAGCACGGCTTCCATATTTACTGTGAGGAAGTTCGCACAAATTTGCTTCTGCCCCCCCGAACGGTTCAATTAAATTAGCTGATTTTGCCGTTTTTTAAATGTTGCAGTGACCGGGGCCATTTGTCCTTTAAAATAAATGATAAATGCACCGCGAACATATATTTTTTCTCGGTACTTTAATGCCTAAATGGTTTTCACACGTTGCATTAAATAATTTAAGTCCAACTTAAAAGTTAAATTGGGTGAGGGAGAATTTTTCGAATATATTTTCGAAAATAACGTTTTTTTTCTCCCTTTTCGCTTGATAAAAAAAGAATTCACTTTGACCCTATTTCAGACGAATTGGAATTCCGGCTTTCCGTTTCCTTCCAAACCAGCGTCCTCGGTCACTGAAAGCAAACCTCCTGTCGTGGTGTTACCAGAATGTAAAAAAATGAAAACCCAGAAACACTCACAGGCCACCTGCACCTCGGTCCTCCGGTGGATGACGGCTCCCATCCGGTTCCTCACCGTGCACTGGTACAGCCCGGCGTCCGTCCTCTTCAGAGAGAGCAGAGGCAACCTGCGGGCGGACAGACGCACAGGCGGCGCGGCGGTGAGGTCGTGTGATGAATGATGAGTCGTGAGTTACAGTTCATCGATTGTTTATTTGACAATCGTGACAGAAGGGAAAGAGGGTGGAGGTCTGTTTGTCCGTGTGTGTGCGATGACCTTGTTTGGAGGATGGAGTGGGCCTAATGCTGTCAAAGATCCCCAAGAACAGAAGGGAGGGCGGAGTGGTGCGTACAGTGTGTGTGTGTGTGTGTGTGTGTGAGTTGTGTGTGCGTTATGTTTTTAGTTCTTTTTGGTACTGAGAGGGGTCGTTAATGGGGCTTTAATGGACTGTGCTTCACTAATGGGAAGCTTGGCAAAAGATCTAGGTTGATGCCATGCTGGACACACACACACACGGTAGACGCAGTCAAACTGGACATCGCCTTGGGGCTCATTATGAATACCAGGACGGCCAAGTTTTTAACTCCCAGGCTGTTTGTGTATGCTTAGTGCCAACACACACACACACACACACATGTATGCATCAAAGAGTCACGCAGGCAAGTCTATCTGAATCAGGAATGGCACATTACACAGCGGCTCTCATCCCGAAACACATTTTCGATATTGGACTTTCTGCCCGTGTGCAGAGGGGGGGGGGGGGGGGGGGGGGGGGGCCTGTGACTGTATTGTCTGAAAGCAAAACTCATTTTCCTTCATATTCCTCACCAAAAAACACCCAAACTTCAATGTCGATGGGTCCCCCAATCAATAAACATAATTTCTCAGTAAATTTCTCCGTTGTGATTCGAGACGAGAACAATTTCAATCAGGATTTTATCCTTTTTTTTTTCCCGGCTTCGGCGCCAAAAAATTGACCGAAACGCCTCCCTGTCGCTCTGGGACGAGGAGGCGCGTTTCCGCGTGGTGCCCACGTCACGCGAATACCACCGCGGCGTTTGCATTATAGTATTGCTTCATGGTGGATGAAATAAAATGCAAATATTATTGTCTATTTGCTCAGAAATGCCGTGTTGTGTTTGAGTGAGGAAGCGGAGCCGCGTGATGAGGCACATTTTAATGAACACGAGCGTTGGCCGAGGAAAGCAGACTCCGTCAGCCAAAACTGTTATTACATTTTTTTAAGACAACACAATAGCCTTGTCAAGAGTATTGCGAAAAACAATATTTTTTTTTGTCAGTCTAACTTGCCAACTCATTATTTTTTTTTACCGCAACTCAGCATGTGTAGAATAAAGTGTGTAAAAGGTGCCGCGGCGCGGGGGCCGAATGGACACCGGAGAGTTACCATTAATGTAAATTATTTCCATTTACGGCGCCGCTCATCTGAATCATTCACTGGCCAGTACATTAAACAGAAGCATCACAGGTAATTGGAAATAAAATAAATCAAGACGAATGGAGAAGGCGTTCAAAAGTGTCTTAAAAAATTATATATTTGAAAGAAAATGGATCTACAGCGCTTTTCTCGTCACTCAAAGCGCTTTAAGATGCAGGCATGAAAACGGGTCAGGGGTGAAAAAGGTGAGGATAGGCGCGCGGGGGGGGGGGGGGGGGGGTGCTAGTGGTGACTTCCACGAACATCGATGTTGAATGATAATCTATAGGTCCTCCTCCATTCTGACACCAAGTCAGTGATAAGGGCCCTATAATAATAGTAATATTGTATATAATATGGTCGTTCATGAACCAACTTCCTTTTTGTTGTCGTTGGCGTGAACAAGTCTTCAAGTCTTGAGCCATGAGTCTGTTCCTCGAGTCTGTTCTGCCTCTACCTGGTTGTCACGATCTTCTATACCATACCTGCCATAAATAACATGATACAAAACCATAAAAACAGTATACCATAAATACGATACTGGTATATTTATCTATAATAGTAATAAATAAAATATCTGTATGGTTCACTTTTTACCAACTTTTTCAACACTTAACAAATAGCAGTAATATTAGTATTAATACAGCAAGATATGAATGAAACTACATGGTTCCATCATAGCATTGATGATCCACTATGAGGCCGTTAGTCTCTGACCAGAGGATACAGAGTTCATCAGGATGAGCAGCTGGAGAGTTACAGAACTTTACAGACTGAACTTAAACATTTCACTTCTGGCATCTTTTTTTATTTTTATTTTTAAAGCCGAAAATTCCGCCACTTAACGGCACTGTGAGCGCTGCGCTGTGCGTGCAAACAGCTTGACACGGAGCAGCGCGTGCGCTCTGATCGCTCTTTTAATGAAGTATTGAGACTAAAAATATGCTAAATCACATCGCTCTTAACGTGCGGGTACTTTGTTAGTATCGCTACACCGTGCAGCGCGACAGCAGCAGAAGTAGCGGCTAACATTCAAGCTAACCTAAACCACCAAACGCTGAAGACATCTTGACGCTGATTGGCCGAGACGCGACACGTCCCATCAAAGATGTTTTATTGCGAAGAGGACCACTCCATATTTTCTCCGTGTCCCACTCCAATCTCATAAACGCCGGCCGGCCAATTGACCCCCCCCCCCCTACCCCAAAACAAAAACTCTTCGGATCTACACGATTCACGTAAGTCACCTATTTTGGTTTCAAAACGGCGAATTTCGCCGAAAGGTGAGGGATTCTCATGCCTGAAGATGACATCATTCACCCGTTCACACACTGGTGGGAGGGGCTAAGGTTACACCTGAACGTTCACACACTGATGGGAGGGGCTAAGGTTACACCTGAACATTCACACACTGATGGGAGGGGCTAAGGTTACACCTGAACATTCACACACTGATGGGAGGGGCTAAGGTTACACCTGAACGTTCACACACTGATGGGAGGGGCTAAGGTTACACCTGAACATTCACACACTGATGGGAGGGGCTAAGGTTACACCTGAACATTCACACACTGATGGGAGGGGCTAAGGTTACACCTGAACGTTCACACACTGATGGGAGGGGATACGGTTCCACCTGAACGTTCACACACTGATGGGAGGGGATACGGTTCCACCTGAACGTTCACACACTGATGGGAGGGGCTAAGGTTACACCTGAACGTTCACACACTGATGGGAGGGGCTAAGGTTACACCTGAACGTTCACACACTGATGGGAGGGGCTAAGGTTACACCTGAACATTCACACACTGATGGGAGGGGCTAAGGTTACACCTGAACGTTCACACACTGATGGGAGGGGCTAAGGTTACACCTGAACATTCACACACTGATGGGAGGGGCTAAGGTTCCACCTGACCATCCAACCCTTGGACATGGACGGGAGGAGCTGGGGATTGAACCTCCGACCCCGTCGACTCCACCAGCCTACAGTGAACTGCGAGTGAAGAAAAATGTAAACAACCTGGATGTGCTCAAATCGGTTCTACAATTCCAGATGGTCACGCACACACACACACACACAAACAAACACACACACACACACAAACACACACCGACCTAAACCAGCCAGAGCGCTGAGAGCGGTCCAGAGCGACACAACGCCTCCTGCCTCAGCCTCTCCCAAGATCCCCTCTGTTTCTGAATGATGTGAAAAACAATTTTGTTTCACAGCTGCAGTTTTCGCTGAGAGGGAGTGCTGAACAACACACACCGGGACAGACGGAGAGAGAGAGAGGGGGAAAAGAAGAGAGGGGAGAAGGAGAAGGAGAGAGAGAGAGGGAGGCTCAGACGTATTGATTGGTTTTCCTCTTCTATCCCCCGGAACATATACATATTTATGATGCTAATGTAATTATTAATCTCACTTTGGTTTCAGTGTCTTAATGTTCTGACCTTTTCTAAACACACTCCATCACTTGGGGGGGGGGGGGGGGGGTCAGGGCTGGAATGCTGCGTCCTTCCATTCCACGGGACACGGGCCTCAGAAGGGAGGATGGAAAAGGGGGATGAAACCCCGTGCGGCTCGGCGGACAACTGACCTGTAGCGCGGCGTCCAGTCGGTGACGTTGGTGTTGTTGAGCGTCCAGCGGTACTGCAGGGGCCAGCTGCCTCCAGCCAGGCAGGTCAGCACCAGCCGGTTCCCCTCCAACACCACCTGCTGCCTCAGCCCACCCCCGCGCAGGTAGGGAGCGACCTCTGACAGGCGGGAAAACACAGGGGGGGGGGGGGTTGTTATTTTGTGTTGTGATGCAAATTTTCAGATGAATTCAAGAGAAAAAAATGTTAAGAGAAAAATATTCGTTCATGTCCTTTTTCTAACAGACCCTTTAAACACCAACGTGCCCCGACTGGAATATCGCCGGTTTTCATTCCCCTGCTCCCGGGAGCCAAGACGCTGACCTTTTCACCTTTCGCGACTCTCTCATTTACACGACAATTAGTCACGGTGAGGGAAGAGTGGGCGAGAAAAAAAAATCCGCCGAGACTCATCAAACAGGATTTACCTCCCGGGAGAAAAAGTCCACTGCATCGGTGAGAACCGTCTCTTCCTGCAGCCCATAAAACCTCCCCCAAAAAAACACTTTCATATTTCCCCTGCAACAAAACTCCACCGCTACTGAAGGAGCGTGGATCGTGCGCGTCGCAATATAAACAGATTCAGATTCGGTAATTACAACCGTCAAAAGGTTGTAATTACACGGTAGTTACACGAGACGATACATCACAGAGTACGACATGACGTGAGAAGCGCAGGTATGGCGCGCGATGCGTGTCGATTCACTCGCGCCCGGTGTTCTCCGCGTGAGCCGGCGGAATGGCGACGCGCATCAGCGCCCTCGGCGAAGGTCCTATTTTGCCGCATCAACGGTCCAGAAAAGCAGCGCTTCCATCACATCTACTCCCCGTGAACGTCACGCTGTAACTCGACTACTTCTTCTGCCGGGCACGGAGCATCTGCTGTGTGTGTGTGTGTGTGTGTGGCATCAAATGTCAGTGTGTATAATGCACTTCAGGCTTTTTTGGATGAAGAGAAAGGTCAATTTCAACAAATATATATATATTGATGTATGTATAGCGTACGTAACAACTCTGGGCATCCGATGTGATCAAAGAGGACTCGACCTCCTCCTGTGATCCACCACGGTTCACCTCGTCTGACAGTCTCAGAACTTTGCGTTCATTGTCCTGCCAGAGGCGGCGCATCTCGTGGCGGCGCTGTCCAATCGGGCCGGACACGGCTCACAAAACAAAATGCAGTGCGGTGTTAAACTCTTGGCCGAGGTTGTCGGGACCTGGCTCTCTCGTGTCCGTGCCGAGCCGCGAGCTGGAGGAGCTGTGGGCATCGGTCTGGGCCTGGAGGCGGGATGGAGACACACAGGCTGGGGGGGAGGGGGGCCGTCTTATCGCCGTGCTACAGTATGCATGGACCGGTCCATCACTAAAGGCAGAGTTTTACATTCTCTCTTTCTCTCCCTCCCTCTCCTCCCCCCCTCTCTCTCTCTCTATCATCTCTCCTCCCTGCCGTTTCAACTTCCACCAGTTCTCCGTTTCCTCCCTGATTCCGAATTCCCTGGGGATGTCTCAGGCCCACCTTCTTCTCCTCTTCTCTTTCTCAGCTTTCCACTGTTACTGCCCCCCCCCACCACCTCCCTTCATCCCCTCTTTCTCTTTCCCTCTCCCTCTCTCTCCCTCTCTCTTAAGATTGATAGCTGCCTGTTCCCTGCACAAGAGGGAAGTGTTCCAGCTAAGATATATTCATATGGTAGTGTGCGTGTGTGTGTGTGTGTGCGTGTGTGTGTGATTGTAAATGTGCACGTGAGCATAAGGATTTATTTAGAATATTCCGTTTCTTCAGACGATGGCTGGCAATGTCATAGTGCTGACCCGCACGATAACTCACCGTGTGTGCGTGTGTGTGTGTGTGTGTGTGTGTGTGTGTGTGTGTGTGAGAGAGAGAGAGCAGCACGCTCACTAAAAGAAAAGGCTGGCACACAAACACACAGTATTAGAAATAGAAAATAGAAAGATGGGGACACTGTGCGCCTCCTTCCATCCATTCCACTTATCGCCTCCCTTCTTCGTGCTCCCCCTCGATTCCTCCTGGCCATTTGCACCACCCGTGGTCTACTTTAGAGGAGGGGTCCATTAGGAAGTACAGATAGAGGCGGAGAACGAGGAGCAAGGTCAGCTCAGAGCCTGTTCCGCTCACTGATGTCGTCTCCCCCCCCCCCTCTGTCACTCGATGTCACTCTCTCGTCCTCACAGGCTTCCCTTCCCCGCACCCGTCTGTCTTCTCCCTCATGCTGTGGCGTCCGACCGCCGGTCTCCCCTCTGTGTCCCTCCCTCAAGTCTCTCGTTGCCCCTCGCTCCATCAAAGTGGGTGGCAGCTCAAGGTCTCTGCTTTCTGCCTCTTCTGGGGGGGGGGGGGGGGGAGAGTCAAGAGGCAGATGTGCATGCCGACACACACACACACACACACACACACACGCTCCCGGGGCCCGGGCCCCGTGAAGCTGCCTCGGCAGATACTGGATACTGGGGAGGAATTCAATTTGCCGGGGAGATGAGCGCTGTGATAGAGGAGGGATGGAGCCAAGGAGGATGAAAGGACAGGAGGAGGAGGAGGAGGAGGAGGAGGAGGAGGAGGAGGAGGAGGATCAGGGTCGCCGCTACCGGGGGGGCTGGTAGTCCAACGCGACCCCGTCTCAAGGTGCAGCACCGGAAACGGTTTTGTTTATTTTGTGTTGGAAGGTGGAAATTAAGGTGTGAAAAAGATGTAAAGATGATTGGATGTGTGTGTGTGTGTGTGTGTGTGTGTGTGTGCGTGTATCTCAGGTCAGAATTAGGGTCACTGGCGAGAACTCACTCTATCTCCATAGAGCTGAACCCCGACTGTGAGACAGAGCTGGCAGGAGTGGCTATAGTCTATGAATACTGATCCACTGTCTATCACACACACACACACACACACACACACAATCACCATGCCTTTCTGACGCACGTGGTTGAAGGGGGGAGAAAATAACTACATCAGACTCTTTTATCATAAAGTAAATTTTCTTGGAATAAGCGGGTGCAAAATTGCAAAGCTCGGCACTTTTCTTTCTCTCACGGTAACAGCCGCCGATTTGATTATGGGGTGCAAATGAGTTCTTCTCCTTTTTAATCTAATAAGTCTGCCAGCTCTTGTTTCTACAGGCATTTAAAAACACTTAATTGGACTGACAGTGTGTGAGGCGTGGGGAAGAATTATGAGTTCTGGCATGTTGCAACGAGTTAGAAAAATAGGGTCGGGGAAAAAAAGTTGAATTATTAAATCAAACAACGTAAAGTGGAGGGGGCCGAGGAATTAAAGGAAAAACACGATGTGAATTTTGCACCTGAAATAGTTGACGATTATCTCGGATGCTGGTGGTGAATACTTTATGCATAAAGATGAGAGGAATTAAGAGCAGCACACACACACATTACGACTGTTTTCAGCCAATCACGCGGCGTGTTCTGGGCTTCACATTCAGAGCACATACCGCTCCACCGAGTCGGCCCGGATCCATAACTTATATTGTCAAGACGATATATCGTCCCGGAAACAACGGCGACTTTATTATTGCCCTTTTGATAATTCATCGGCACCGAAATGCAAGCGAGCCGAAAAGAATGGGAATAAATAAGGAGGAAAGAAAACCACGCGGCCGAACACAGTTCATTAAATGTGCTCTTTAACAAAAACATAGAATACCTGCACAGAAACATTCTTATCGTCAAAAAATTAAATAATGGCTGAAGTCGTTTTTACAGGTTTTTCAGAAAACACAAAAAACGTGACCACATATTGATCGATATCTGATATTGTGATATATTAGACTACAGGAGTAGAATCACATGATGTGTTCACCTGAGGACGGAGGCCATTTGACCAGAGGTGACCAGTAACATGAGATGATTTAGGCAAAAATAACACAACAGGAAATGTGTAGGTCGGCAGAAATGACCGAGATCGCGTCCGTGGACCGTAGAATTAGTCGATGACGTAATCGTCGTGATGGACCTCGTTCGGCGCGCTGGAAGAGCCTTTCTTATTTACGTATTCTCAGTTTGATGAAGCTTTTTTTTTCTTTTCATATTTCTTTTAACTGTAAAAAAAAAAAATAGATATATGTAAATATATTTATTTTTTTACTTTTTAAAAGAAAATCATATATATATATATATATATATATATGTATATATATACATATATATGTATATATATATATTATATATATATATATTTTACTTTTACAGTTCAAAGAAATATGAAAAGAAAAAAAGCTTCATATATATATATATATATATATAATATGTGTATGAAAAGGTGGATTGAGCAAGGTTGGGCAACAAGAGCTCTCGAGATTCACAGCGTGAGGCCGATGGAGTCATATTATGTAATCCTCTGCTGGTCACGTCGCTTTGTTGTCCTTCTCAATGATTCATTCTGCTAAATGAAGATGGCGGTGCCGGTTCCAGTAAAACGTGTTTAAAGTAACCTTCTTGGTGGCGACCGGATCGAACCGGTTCCCCTGGTTGAACACGCCTCACGCCGCAGCTTCAGATCCACACCGGCCGGCGGCGCTCGTCTATCCGCCTCCGATCAGCTGCGATGCCCGAATCCCGCCGATGGTGATCATCCGTCAAACGAGGAACAAAGCACCGCTCGCCCGAAGACCCCCGCCCCTCCCTTTCCTGCTCCGGCGGCCAATCGCGGCTCCCTCCTCCCAGCGGCTTTCCCGGGCCGCTCCGATGGCGGGTCCCGCCGGCTCTGACCGGCAGCTGTCCGCCGGGAGGATGACAGCCGACTGACCGGTACCGACGTGCCGACTGGCAGACGTGAGATGGGGAGAGGCGTTGCACACGAGGAGAAACAAGACCGGGGGCGAGCGGCGGCGGTTCACCGGGAACACGGGTTTGGGGAGATTCTTACGCAAAGAAAAAGGATTTGGAGGAGAAGATCAGGTCTGAGCTGGAATTGGCTCGGAGACGGAGACGGTGACGGGTGAAATCAAACAAATGGACGCGATCAATACCTCCAGGTGTCATTCAGGGACCAATGGGAAGTCCTGCTCAGCGGTTAACTTACGCAAGATGTGTGATGGTGCCCCCTTTCAAAATGTCAATGTATTGCTTCCTCTGGCCTCTGGTGCATTGTGTGTGTGTGTGTGTGTGTGTGTGTGTGTGTGTCTGTGTCTGTGTGTGTTCCGGAAATGTCAATCTTTAGTATGTTGTCCCGAAATTGAACAATACGCAGTAGCTCAGTGGGGTAAGAGGGCCGCCCTGCAACCCCAAGGTTGTGGGTTCGATCCCCGCTCTCCCCATTAGTTGCAAGTCGAAGTGTCCTTGAGCAAGGCACTGAACCCCCAGTTGCTTCCCGGGCGCATCACTGCAGCCCACTGCTCCTTAATAACTAAGGATGGGTTAAATGCAGAGAACTAATTTCCCCTTGTGGATTAATAAAAGTGTATATTATTATTATTATTAACCCACTTTAGTTCATAAGAGAACATTATGTCGTTGCAAGTACGTGTGTGTGTGTGTGTGTGTGTCTGTGTGTGTCCTCTATAAACATTGCATGTCTCAGGGGTATTTGTTGCGGCTTCATGGGGTCACAGGAGTGCAGTGAAGGTCCGTGGTAGAGGGGGCGAAGGGAGGAGTGGGAGATAAAGGGGGGATGTGGGCGGGGGGGGGGGGTAATCAGGTGGACTGTGATCAGTGACATTTAAGAGGTGGGCCACACTGCAGGGCTCAGAATGCAAGGACGGACACACACACACAGATACACACACTCACACACACACACACAACTGTCAGCTCGTATCTCCTGATGCACAGACAGGCTGAGAGGAGGAGAGAGGAGGAAGGAGGACGAGAGAGGAGAAAGGAGGAGAGAGGAGGAGAGGTGAGTGGGAGAGCAGGGAGGGAGTGAAATGAATACTTCCTGTTGAGACGCCAGCCTCATCATTCATTTTATCCCCCCGGGTGAAAACAGTCCTTTTGCAGGTAGAACATAAACTTGTATCGTGCGCAGACACACACACACACACACACACACACACACACACACACACACACACACACACACACACACACACACACACACACACACACACACACACACACACACACACACACACAGACACACACACACACACTCACACACACACAGACACACACACAGACACACAGACACACACTCACACACACTCACTCACACACAGACACACACACACTCACACACACACAGACACACACACTCACACACACACAGACACACACATTATCAATCAGTCATTAATCAATTGAGGTCCATGGACAGATCTGATCAAGGACAACAGAGGGTGTCATGGTGAGTGAGTGTTTACCAGTCGTACATTATCACAGCCACTGGGCACACACACACACACGCGCACACACACACACACACACACACACGCAGACATACTAAAGATGCATTTATCCAATCGGCCACCGGTCTGTCAGCTGAACGGCCTCATACATGATACATGATGTTGTTGTTGCACAGACGGTAAATCAGAGACACACACACACACACACACACACAGCTCATGTCGTCGGTGTGAAGTTCTTCAGCGTGAGTGAAGAAGACGTAAAGCTCCGGAGGAACAGCCGGAAACTTTGGGAACAACTTTGAGATATAAGTTATATGATAGCCAATTATCTATGAACATAAAAAGTGATGATAAGAAAAGTGAAAATAAAATCAAAGCGCGTGTGTGTGTGTGTGTGTGTGTGTGCGGTCACTCGTAGTCCTTAGAAAGAAAGAGCATTGTGCAATCCGTGCCTCTCTCATGAACAGAAACAGAAACTTCACGCAGCCTCTGCAGCTTGGCCTCTCTCTCTCTCTCTCTCTCTCTCGTGTGCGTGCGCCCGTCATCCCTCTGACAGCCGCCTGACCTTGGGCCTCGCGGGCCGCCGCGTGTCTTTTGAAGTGATTGACGAATCGCGTTCCTTTCATTCATTATTGAAGGCGGAGATCAAGAAACCGCGGCAACCGGGGGATATCACCGTGACAGCCGGGCGGCCCCGACGGAGATGGAGAGGGGAGAGGGAGGGGGGGGGGGGAGGAGGAGAAGGTTATCCCAGTGCAGGTGAGAAGTGAGGGTGGCGGAGGAGAAGGGCGCATGGATCCCCCCCCCCCAAAAAAGGAATATTAAAGCCATAAACAGGCTCTCACATGGTTAAAATAGACTGTGGGAAGAAGTCATTTCTTCATTCTACATCATTCTGGGGCCACGACATCATTTCCGCCTTCAGGAGCACGTCTCCTAGAACTCGTGACCTCTGTCCCCCGGTCTTCACTCCTTCGTCTTCATCGGCCTTCGTCGGTCCCCACCACGCTCGCCCCGCCCTCACCTCCCTCCTCTTTTCATCCCGACTCTTTAGCGGCGACCGACTGGAGCGAGGCTCTCTGTTCGAGAGGAGGGCATGTTGTGCCCGTCACACACACACACACACATTTTAATTATTTTTAAAAATCAGCTGATACCGCGATGAGGGTTTATTACACGTGCAGTATTTCATTTGAGTAAAACAAATTATAAATATATATATATTTCTGAAGGCCTTCCAGTGTCTTCATACAGATGCCTGGGTGGTTATGATCTCAGGTCGTCCTTGGAAAAATATCGAAGTCTAAAAAATGTCCGCACGACTCCACAGTCGCATGTTTCCATCGGTTTATTAATGTATGAATAAAGCGCCGATATGAAGCGCCTCCCAACCGGCTCCTCTCCCTCCCTGTTGTGGTCCATCTGCCCTCCTCTTCACACTTCTCACGTGTTGCTGTGTGTGTGTGTGTGTGTGAAAACTTGGATGTTTACTTCCTCCTTTCCACAGTGACAACATCTGCCACCAACTGCAATGCACACACAGTCTTCCCTCCTACCTCCTTCCCTCCCTCCCTCCCTCCTCCCTCCCTGTTCCCTCCCTCCTCAGCCGGGTGGCACGCCGTTTGAAGGGCAGACTCCGTCTCCGTCTCCGTATCTCTTACAGACTCAAAATTAATTCGACGAGACCGACAAACGTCCTTGGCGAGAAGACGGCGCGTCACTTTCTCTTCTTTACTTCCTCCCTCGCTTGTACACACGCAGAAGAAGAGAGAGAGAGCACACAGATACGGGCGAGCGACGGAGGGTCGGGGACGGAGGCAAGAACGAGTCGCCCGGTGGCGACTCGGCGAGGCGTTGGAGGCTCGGCGCTCGGGGGAATAATTCGTTGTTTGTCTTTTGGGGTATTTTTAGATTCCGTTTGGCTGCTTTGAGAAGAGATGACATCGTTAATGACCTCGCCGTCGCGGAGACGAGGCCGACTCGAGTCGCGCTTGTTTGCCGGGACACATTCCTCGTACTCACCCGGAGAAGAGACATCAAGAGCGTCCCGCTTTAACAAGCAGGCGGGTGGGCGAGTCACTCATTAATTTCTCTTAGTTCTCTCTCTCTCTCCCCCCCCCCCCCCATCCCGTAGAGTGATGCATGAGTGAAGCTCTCGTCGCAGCGGGCGCACGCCGCATGCCTCCAGCTTCCTGCAGCTTCCTCTCCTGATGCCTTGTACTCATACTCGCTCCGAGACTCGAGGCCCGGCGGCGTCCAGCGGGGGGGGGGGGGGGGGGGGGTGAGAGGAAGAACTCAACTCTTCGTCGGCGGACGAAGAGGAAGACGACAGAAAGAAAACGCGTTTCAAAAAGTGTCCCACAAGAAGGCACCGAATGCAGAGAGACGGGACAAGTGTGTGTGTCAGTGTATGTCAGTGCGTGAGTGTGTGTGTGTGTGTGTGTGTGTGGGTGTGTGTCAGTGTATGTCAGTGCGTGAGTGTGTGTGTGTGTGTGTGTGTGTGGGTGTGTGTCAGTGTATGTCAGTGTGTGAGTGTGTGAGTGTCAGTGCGTGAGTGTGTGTGTGTGGGTGTGTGTGTATGTCAGTGTGTCAGTGTGTGTGTCAGTGCGTGCATGTGTGTGTGTCAGTGTGTGAGTGAGTGTGTGTGTGAATGTGAGTGTGTGTGTCAGTGCGTGTGTGTGTGTCAGTGTGTGAGTGAGTGTGTGTGTGAATGTGAGTGTGTGTGTCAGTGTGTGTGTGTGTCAGTGCGTGTGTGTCAGTGTGTCTTAGTCAGTGCGTTTACATGACGGTATAATTCGAATCTCGCTTTAGTCGGACTCTGCTATCTTTTGGGGGATCTGCTGTTATCCCAATATACATGGCAGTGAGTAATTCGAATCATTGGCCTTTGAAAGCATGTCATGTCCGATACGATAGGTGGCGCTGTTTTCATTACAACTCGTGGTGATACAGCCATTTCCGCTTGACCTCTTCACCACCACCAACAACAACATTTGGAGAAAGATGGCGAACAGAGAGCGAGTCGAGGCTACATCCCTCTACTATTCTTCCATGGTGTTAATAGGAGTACAGCGAATGCAAATGGCGCTATTGGCTGAGTTGATAACGGAGAGAAGACGCCGTCGCCAAAGGTACACGGAGAATTTAATTTATCGTCTCTTTCGACTTCCGGGTCACGACATGGGAGGGAGGGAGGGCGGCGGGATCTCGAGCATGCGCAAAGACGCAAAGTCCAGTTCCGAATCGAATTCAGAGTTACATGCCGCGAGAGTCGAATTATCAACTGGATCGGACCGAGCTATCCAGGGGTGTTAATCGGACCGAAGTCGGACCGCACATAGTCCGACTAAGGTGTTTACATGAAACGGATCATTCGATTTCAGTCCGACTAAGCCAATAATTCGATTGCATGTAACCGCACTGAGTGTGTGTGTGTGTCTCAATGTGTGTGTGTGTCTCAGTGCGTGTGTGTGTCAGTGTGAGTGTGTCTCAGTGCGTGCATGTGTGTGTGTCAGTGTGTGTGTGTGTGTGAGTATGTGTCAGTGTGTGTGTGTGTGTGTGTGTGTGTGTGTTGGTGAATCACTGGAGGAAAACAGCCCAGCAGCTCGTCATCATCACACGGTGACTTGTTCAATCTCTTGACAGAGGATCACGAGTCCTGCATCTGAAGTTGCGCGATGAGGAACATGAAGTGACGTCATCCTCCTCTCCTCCTCTCCTCCTCTCCTCCTCTCCTCCCCTCCTCCTTTCCTCCGGTGTTCCGATGTTCTCGGGGTAACAAACGAGTCGTGATGGTCAACATGAAGTGACGTCATCCTCCTCTCCTCCTCTCCTCCTCTCCTCCTCTCCTCCTCCTCCTCCCCTCCTCCTCTCCTCCGGTGTTCCGATGTTCTCGGGGTAACAAACGAGTCGTGATGGTCAACATGAAGTGACGTCATCCTCCTCTCCTCCTCCTCCTCTCCTCCTCCTCCTCTCCTCCTCCTCTCCTCCTCCTCCTCCTCTCCTCCTCTCCTCCGGTGTTCCGATGTTCTCGGGGTAACAAACGAGTCGTGATGGTCAACATGAAGTCATCTGATGAGCCTCCACTAGGAGGACGGGCAGGTCGTCATCACACAGCTACAGGTGCACCGGGTCGCCTCGGGGAGACGGGTTGGCGGCAGAAGCCTTGAAGAAGATTTCTTTTTTTAATAAAGAAGATTAGCATTACAAAAGCCCCCCCCCCCCCCCCCCCACACACACACACACACACACACAAGAGAGGGTGAAAGAGAGAGATGTTTGAAAACTTCAAAGCTCCTCGGGAATTCAAAGTTCAGTTTCATCTCTTCTTGCAATTTGTAAGTCAGTGGGGGAGATGTGTGTGTGTGTGTCTCTTTGTGTGTGTGTGTGTCTGTGTGTGTGTCTCTGTGTGTGTGTGTGTGTGTCTCTGCATGTGTGTCTCTGTGTGTCTCTGTGTGTGTGTCTGTGTGTGTGTGTGTGTGTCTCTGTATGTGTGTCTGTGTGTGTCTCTATGTGTGTGTCTGTGTGTGTCTGTGTGTGTCTCTGTGTGTCTGTGTGTGTCTCTGTGTGTGTCTGTGTGTGTCTCTGTGTTAGTGTGTGTGTGTCTGTGTGTTTGTCTGTCTCTGTGTCTGTGTGTGTGTATGTGTCTCTGTATGTGTGTCTCTGTGTGTGCCCGTGATGTGTGTATCTCTCTGCGTGTGTGTGTGTGTGTTTGTCTGTCTCTGTTTGTGTCTGTCTGTGTGTGTGTGTCTCTGTGTGTGTGTGCGTGCGTGCGTGTTTCTATGTGTGTGTGTGTGTGTGTGTGTGTGAGCGTGCACGTATCTATTCATATGTGTGTGTCTCCAGTAAGAGCAGCGCCTCGGTGAAGCTCCGTCGTATCCTGTCGTCCACGTGAGCGCTAGTGGATTATAAAATGTGAGATCAGTGTCATCGGGGCCGTGTGCAGACGTGTGAGATCAGTGTCTTCGGGGCCGTGTGCAGACGTGTGAGATCAGTGTCATCGGGGCCGTGTGCAGACGTGTGAGATCAGTGTCATCGGGGCCGTGTGCAGACGTGTGAGATCAGTGTCATCGGGGCCGTGTGCAGACGTGTGAGATCAGTGTCATCGGGGCCGTGTGCAGACATGAGATCAGTGTCATTGGGGCCGTGTGCAGACGTGTGAAATCAGTGTCATCGGGGCCGTGTGCAGACGTGTGAGATCAGTGTCATCGGGGCCGTGTGCAGACGTGTGAGATCAGTGTCATCGGGGCCGTGTGCAGACGTGTGAGATCAGTGTCTTCGGGGCCGTGTGCAGACGTGTGAGATCAGTGTCATCGGGGCCGTGTGCAGACGTGTGAGATCAGTGTCATCGGGGCCGTGTGCAGACGTGTGAGATCAGTGTCTTCGGGGCCGTGTGCAGACGTGTGAGATCAGTGTCATCGGGGCCGTGTGCAGACGGCCGGCGAGTTCTCCGTCCTTTATAGTTTCAGCTCGGCTGGAACGAGGATAAAAAAATAAATAAAAGACGACAAAGTGATGTCAGGCGAGAAAACACAGCGACCACTCTCCTCGCTCACTCTCTTTCCCTCTCACTTCATTGAGCGTCCTGTCGCTTAGATTCCTCCTCCTCCTCCTCCTCTTCCTCCTCTCCCCCATCTCTTTGCTTCTTCACCTCGTCGTCTCCATCTCACCCTCGTCTTTTCAATCTTTCCCCTCCGACGCCGAGGCGGCCATCCATCATGGCCGCCTCGCCTTCATTTACTCACTCCTCCGTCTCTCTCTCTCTCTCTCTCTCTCTCTCTCTCTGTGTAACGCCACACGCCTGTATTGGACGCGACACTCTCGTTAATCCACATTCAGTGAGCCACTGGGTCCCTGAACGCAGCACGCTCACCATCCAGGTGAAGCTTGTGAATAGCCGATGGCAAAGACACGACGACGCTCAGATTCACGGAAAATGGCCTTTTACGCCATCGGCGCCGCGATTGGCTGCTGGCCGGCGGGGAGGCGAGGGGGGTGTGGAAAGTGTGTGTGTGTGTGTGTGTGTGTGTGTGTGTGTTGGGGGGGATTGATTGAACATAAAGGGTGAGCGAGTAAAGCGATATGTGTCTGGGAGAGAGAGTAATTGTATGTGTGTGTGTGTGTGTGTTTACATGTGTGTGAAATAGAAGCAACGTGTGTGTGTGTGCGCGTGATGGAAAGAGAAGAAGAGAAATGGAACATATTATATGAAGTTATTGGAAAGAAAAAGAAAAAGTAATTTCACACACGCAGCCCATCTGCCAGTCTGTCTGGAAGGCTGATCGGCACGCGCGATTACTAAACCCCATAAACGACACACACACACACACACACACACACACAAGCACGCCGCTTTTGTGTGTGTGTGTGTGTGTGTGGTTACGATAGAACAACGTTTACGGCAAAGATGGCTTTAGAGGGGGAGGGAGGGGCCTAAGATACTGTGGCCCGAAGAGAGAAGGAAATGGGCTACGTAGACAACTGGAAGACTTTCTGGGGAAAACCTGATCTGATGAGGAGAGACGGCATCCATCCCACGTTGGACGGAGCGCGTCTCATTTCTGCGAATATGACCAAGTTGATCACCGGACTTAATCTATGACAACCCAGGGTTCAGATCAGGAACCGGGAGCAGAGTTGTAGTTTAACACCCTTCTCTGCTCTTCCATTCGAGCAGTTACCCACCCATGACTTTAGAGTAGAGACTGTGTCTGTCCCACGGCCACTTCAATTAAATAAATCAAAAGTAAGCAGAAGAGGAGTCGTACACAACAACCTTATACAAGTTAACACCATTATTTCAGCAGTGCAACAAAACAGGACTATTAAATGTGGTCTCCTAAATATTCGATCTCTGTCATCTAAAGCTGTGTTACTAAATGATTTAATATCAGATAATCACATTGATTTATGTTGCCTAACTGAAACCTGGCTGAGCCATGAAGAATATGTCTGCCTGAATGAATCGACTCCTCCAAGTCATATTAATACTCACATTCCTCGAGGCACCGGTCGAGGAGGTGGAGTAGCAGCCATCTTTGAATCGAGCCTATTAATTAATCCTCAACCAAAATTACACTACACCTCATTTGAAAGCCTTGTTCTTAGTCTTTCACATCCAACCTGGAAAACACTACAGCCAATTCGATTTGTGATTCTGTACCGGCCACCAGGTCCATATTCAGAGTTTATATCTGAATTCTCAGAATTTATATCTAGTTTGGTTCTTAAAACCGATAAAGTTATTATTGTAGGAGATTTTAATATCCATGTGGATGTTGTTAATGATTGCCTAGGTGCTGCATTCATCTCCTTGTTGGACTCGATTGGCTTCTGTCAGAGAGTACAGAAACCCACTCACAGCTTTGGCCACACGCTTGATCTTGTTCTTACTTATGGCGTTGACATTGAGCATTTGAACGTCTTCCCACAGAATCCTCTTCTGTCAGACCACAACCTCATAACTTTTGAATTTATACTACCGGAGTGTACTCCGTTAGTCAAAAGTTTCTACACCAGATGTCTAACTGACAGTGCTGTAGCTAAATTTAAAGAAGCGATTCCTTCTGTATTTGATTCGATACCACGTCTCAATATAACAGAGGACTCCTGGTCTAACTTTAGTCCGTCCCAGATTGATCATCTTGTTGACAGTGCCATAGGCTCTCTGAGAATGACACTGGACTCGATAGCCCCTCTGAAGAAGAAGACAGTGAGGAAGAGGAGGTTTGCTCCCTGGTATAACCCTCAGACCCGCAAACTGAAGCAAACGTCACGAAAGCTTGAACGCATATGGCGTCCAACTAATCTCAAGAATCCCGCTTAGTTTGGCGAGATAGTCTTAAAACATATAAGAAGGCCCTCCGTAATGCCAGAGCAGCCTATTACTCATCAGTAATAGAAAAATAAAACAACCCCAGGTTTCTCTTCAGCACTGTAGCCAGGCTGACAGAGAGTCACAGCTCTGTGGAGCCGAGCATTCCTATAAACCTCAGTGGTAATGACTTTATGAACTTCTTTAATGAAAAGATTTTAACTATTAGGGACAAGATTAATATTCTCTTGCCCATAACCAGTGTCAATCTGTCCTCAAGTGGAATGGCCTTGGAAACCGCTGTATGCCCTGGTGTATATTTGGAGGGCTTTTCTCCCATCAACCGTGACCAATTATCTTCAACGGTTTCTACTTCGAACACGTCTACCTGTCTCTTGGACCCCATCCCGACGAGGCTGCTTAAAGACGTTTTGCCTTTAATTGGCGGCTCTCTATTAGATATTATCAATGTGTCTCTGCTAACAGGCCACGTACCACACTCCTTCAAAGTGGCTGTTATTAAACCTCTCCTGAAGAAGCCCACTCTGGATCCAGAGGTGTTGGCTAACTACAGACCGATCTCTAACCTCCCTTCCTCTCCAAGATCCTTGAGAAAGTGGTCGCAAATCAGTTGTGCGACTTTCTACATCATAATAGTTTATTTGAGAAATTTCAATCAGGATTTAGAAAACACCACAGCACCGAGACGGCACTGGTGAAAATTACAAATGACCTCTTAATGGCAGCAGATAAAGGACTCATCTCTGTCCTGGTCTTGTTAGACCTTAGTGCTGCATTCGACACCATTGACCATGACATCCTATTACAGAGACTGGAGCAGTCGATTGGCATTTCAGGCACGGCACTAATTTGGTTTAAATCCTATTTATCAGATCGATCTCAGTTTGTATTTGTAAACGATGACGCCTCGATAACCACTAACGTTAATCACGGAGTTCCACAAGGTTCTGTGCTTGGACCAATTTTATTTACCTTATACATGCTTCCTTTGGGCAATATTATCAGGAAACACTCCATAAACTTTCATTGTTATGCAGATGATACTCAACTATATTTATCGATAAAACCAGAGGAGAGCAACCAACTCGGTAAAATTCAAGCATGTCTTAAAGACATAAAAACATGGATGACCTGCAATTTCTTGATGTTAAACTCAGACAAAACCAAGTAATTTTAATCGGCCCTGAGCACCTCAGAGATCAATTATCTGGTGATGTGGATTCTGTAGACGGCATTGCCCTGGCATCCAACACCACTGTAAAGAATCTTGGCGTTATCTTTGATCTGGACTTGTCCTTTAACTCCCACGTAAAGCAAATCTCAAGGACTGCATTCTTTCATCTACGTAATATTTCAAAATCAGGCACATCTTGTCTCAAAAAGATGCAGAAAAATTGGTTCAAGCGTTCGTTACTTCGAGACTGGATTACTGCAACTCCTTATTATCAGGCTGCTCTAATAAGTCTCTTAGGTCCCTCCAGTTGATCCAGAATGCTGCAGCTCGTGTTCTCACTAAAACTAAGAAAAGAGATCACATCACTCCTGCACTAGCTGCTCTGCACTGGCTCCCAGTAAAATCAAGAATCACTTTTAAAATTCTTCTCCTAACGTACAAAGCCTTGATTGGTGATGCACCATCATATCTTAAGGAGCTTGTAGTACCATATTGCCCCACTAGAGAGCTACGCTCACTAAATGCGGGACTACTTGTAGTTCCTAGAGTCTTAAAAAGTAGAATGGGAGCCAGAGCCTTTAGTTATCAAGCTCCTCTTTTATGGAACCAGCTTCCAATTTCAGTCCGGAAGGCAGACACAGTCACCTCGTTTAAGAGTAGACTTAAGACCTTCCTCTTTGACAGAGCTTATAGTTAGGGCTGAATCAGGTTTGCCCTGGTCCAGCCCCTTGATATGCTGCTATAGGCTTATAGCTGCCGAGGGTCGTTTTAGGATGCACTGAGTACCTATCTCCTCTTTTTCTCTCCTTAAGGATGAATTTTCATCTCTCAATCACACGTTACTAACTCTGCTTTCTCCCTGGAGTCCTTGTGACTTCACGTCTCATGGGGTCATCGGACCCTATGAGACGGCATAGATCCTATCTGCCTGATGGATCATTGAGGTCTGGGTCGTGGAATTCCTGCTCTGACTACGCCACTGTCCTGTTGAGACTCCGCCTACTGTTGAGACTCCGCCTCCTCCTCCACCGCCATCTGCCTGATGGATCGTGGAGGTCTCCATCGTGGAATATGCCTACTATGAACTATTCATACACTCTGTCATATTCATTGAATGTATTTTAACTCTAAATCTGTCCTTCTGGTCACATGACATCTATTGCATCTGTCCATCCTGGAGAGGGATCCTCCTCTGTTGCTCTCCTCCAGGTTTCTTCCCTTTTTTTCCCCCTGAAGGGTTATTTGGGAGTTTTTCCTGGTCCGATGTGAGGTTTTGGGGCAGGGATGTCTATGTGTACAGATTGTAAAGCACTCCGAGACAAATTTGTAATTTGTGAAATTGGGCTATACAAATAAACTGAATTGAAACTGAATTGAATTGAACAGGAAGTGGATGTCGTCATCGTGGCGTCGCTCATTGGTCCGTTGGGAGGCCTCAAGATCTCACGGTCTCCATCTTGGATTTAAATGAATAAATAACGTAATTATTTAATTCACCAAACGAACATCATTCTGTATTGAAGACGGTTTAGAACCAGCGGCTGAGACAATAAACTCACGTTTGCAATTTTTTAAATCAGGTAACACACTCCCATGTAATCGGACTTGTTTATTTTGCATCCGGTGGAGTCGCCCCCTGCTGGTCAGCCGTGAGAAGACACCTCTGCGAGAGCAGCCGCCGAAAGAAAGCGACGACCATGAGAGACAATCGTTTTCGATAAACACGGAGGTTCAACAAATCAAGACGGATAAAGGACTCGAGTATATTAGACATAACCGCTTCATAATGGTTATCAGGAATAATCAGTGGATGTTTATCCAAGGGAGAGGAGCAAAGCAACAACTGCTACTGGAGGCCTCTTTGCATAGGAACTCCGAATATATATCACAGTCTCTCTCCCCTCTGCAGCAGTGGTTTCCCCACATGTGGAGAGAGAGAGAGAGAGAGAGAGAGAGAGAGAGAGAGAGAGCCGCGATTGGCTCAGGAGCCTTTCCTGCATATTAAAATGTCTCCACAACACCTCGAGCTGAAGATGTGAACACTGTAACTCCCTCTCGTCTGATACCAGTTAAATACTTTAAACTTCCCGGGACCAAAGCAGGCTTTTACAGGCCTCGAGTGAAAGTCCAGCTTTTCACACACAAGAGCGAAAAAAACCATATCCTCCGGATCACGAACCGCATGAATGATGCAAGACGGGCCTTGCGCCACCGCTAATCAGTTTGGAAAATATTAAATACAACGGTTATGATAATCCAGGACGTCTAAACAAGGGATCCTTGGTAAATAAATCCGTGGAAGGTGTGTGTGCATGTTTCATCACCAGCACGGCGTGTGAAATATATCATGATAATTGGCGATAAAAGCCACGTGTAAACCTCAAGTGCAACGTCGCATTGACAGATTGCCACTTAACACGCGAAGGAAACACACACAACACTCAAGGTATGAAGATTAAACACATCTGTGTTGTTGCGAAATACATGCAGCTCCATTATTGTGGCATGAAAAGTGCCAATTATTTCATAAAGTCCACACTTTGAAACAATCTAAAACAGACCGTTCAAAATCATGATTTCTTAATGTTGAGTCATGAAACTAAATAGTGTCCGTCTCCTTATTTAACAATGTGTGCACATATTGCATATATACAGGACTGTCTCAGAAAATTAGAATATTGTGATAAAGTTCTTTATTTTCTGTAATGCAATTAAAAAAACAAAAATGTCATGCATTCTGGATTCATTACAAATCAACTGAAATATTGCAAGCCTTTTATTCTTTTAATATTGCTGATTATGGCTTACAGCTTAAGAAAACTCTAAAATCCTATCTCATAAAATTGTAATATTTCCTCAGACCAAGTAAAAAAAAAGATTTATAACAGCTGAGTGTTTGTCAAGGCTCAGGAAACCCTTGCAGGTGTTTGAGTTAATTAGACAATTCAAGTGATTTGTTTAATACCCTACTAGTATACTTTTTCATGATATTCTAATATTTAGAGATAGGATATTTGAGTTTTCTTAAGCTGTAAACCATAATCAGCAATATTAAAAGAATAAAAGGCTTGCAATATTTCAGTTGATTTGTAATGAATCCAGAATGCATGACATTTTTGTTTTTTGAATTGCATTACAGAAAATAAAGAACTTCATCACAATATTCTAATTTTCTGAGACAGTCCTGTATATATATATTTATTTGTATATATATATATATATTTATTTGTATATATAAATATATATGTACATATATACATATAAATATGTATTTATATATAAAAATAGAAATAGTTATTTATATAAATATATATATATAATTATAGAAATATATATATTTGTATAAATATAAATATTCATATATATTTATATAAATATGTATTTATATATATGTACATGGACACACACATATATATATATACATATATATATGTATATATATAAAATATCCATTATATTATGATTTAATCTCCCGTGGTTTACATAAAGAAATATTATTTTGAATTTCACTTTGGTTAGCTATTTAATATGTATTTGCTGGAGGGTGTAAAAGTGAATGATGTAAAATAATTCTCACAACAAGTCAACAGATCATAATGTCTGTGTCTTCTTTGTGCCTGATAAAAACATATAAAAGTAACTGAATGTGCACGGCTGCAGCTTTCTTTCTTTCTTTCTTTTGTTCTTTCTTTCTCTCTTTGACGGAGGTCAGACCAAAAGTCCCAAAAGAAGTGCACACATTATATTATTCATGACATTATTCGAGGTGTGAAACGATGAGGCGAAAGACAGACATTTGTGGCCAAGTCACGGAATCCTACACCCCCCCCCCCCCCCCCCCAAAAAGGGGATGAAGAATAACACTTGACGTGGAGTCCCGCCACCTCTGCTCTGGTAACTTTTAGAGCACCTTCATCTCTCGGGGGACCTCGTTTCCAGCGGCATATAAAGCAGGAATGTCGCAATCGCTCCGTCGCTGTGCGGCGGCTGGCGGCTCGGCCGCGGTGACAGGGACAACATTTTCATTTAAAAAGGCAGACGGATTCACCTCCTCCCAAAATGATTTATTGTCCTCGCAGAATGCCGACTCACTATTCGTTCCCCACGCAGAGCGCCGTGTCACAGAGAGGCGAAAAGGCTGCGAGTGTGTGTGTGTGTGTGTGTGTGTGTGTGTGTCATCGGATATTTGTCCAGTGCAATTATTGGAACAAATAAATATGCGGCGACTACCGCAGGCTGCCATCTTGTTTCCTCGCGGCATCGAGGAAGGCGGCGCCATCCCGTCGGACCGGAACGGATCTGGAGATGAAACTTTATGCAACTTTTACAGCGAGAACATAAATGTTCAAATGTACTGTCAACAGTATCATTGTTATTATTAAGGTACTCAGAGTATATCAATACGCGATACTATTTAACGGTTAGATATTGCCGTTTACTGACGATCGTTATCGGGAAAATATGAGAGTTGGATATGAGATTGTGTCGTCGGCATATCTGCCGTTCCACTGTAACCGAACCGTCGCGAGGACATTGAAGGTGTCGTTCAGTTACATTACGGTGCGTTCAGGCTCCGATCGGTTCAAATGAGTACTGGGGAAATTCAAACGTGATCATGACGTGGAATCTCGTAAAATGTGGTGGATTTGATGATAAACTTCAATAAATCCAGTGGTTTGAAGGAGATATTTTCACATATATAAGATATTAGAGATGAATTATGAGTTTAACTTCTTACACTAACCATCTGAGAACACGTCATTAAAACTACGAATGACGAGACTCGTATTAATCCATAAAAATACATTCTTTTATTTCATAATCCTTTAAATTGTGTTTTTTTTTGGAAGAAAAAACCCATGATGGATAACTTTAATTTAGAGTTGTTGATAGTTTGCGATGACTTCATGGCGGTAGAAATTGATTTAACAGACGGATGGAGCCTTGTAGACCAGCTGCTATAATCAAACAAGAAAGGGATCCGTGCCTGCCAATACGGATCATCAATAATCCGTATTGGCAGGTGATCGTGATCGCAAAAAAAACCCCGTAATAAAGAATCTCTACAAGTTCTATTTCTTCTCTTTATTCATGTCTTTGTGCCGATATGATTGGCTCTGTGACTTTTAGACGACCCGCTGCCCCCCGAGGGAAATGCACCTGGCAGGACAAGTCAACTTTAAAGATATTACTTAAAGCGTAAAAAGAAAAACCCCTCGCCGTGCGGCTGTAGAGGTCACATGGTGTGACCACGTCTGACCGGCACTCCCCCCCCCCCCCCTCCCCCGGGACGCCGCCGCAGGGACGGGTAATAAGCAGCAATCTCACTGTGAATGTTGGAGTGCAGGCGAGACAGAGATAGATGGTGCGGTGGAAATACACACCTCACCCACACACACACACACACACACACACTGTCACACGCACACACACTTTGTTGTAGACGCTGCGCTGTGAGGATGTATTGCTGAGTGCAGCCTAATTGGAACATTCATTATCGTTACACTGAATTACAGCATTGTCCCTGATACTATTGATCCCTGAGATGTGTTTGAGGGTGTGTGTGTGTGTGTGTGTCTCCAGGCACATCTTTATGGCCAAGCCTCAATCACTAAACAGCGACTTCTCAGCTCTTTTGATCCGACTCTAGACTTTGACCTTTTAGACCGCTTTCAATCAGGTCCTCACAGTCCTGACTGAATGCGGCGGGCACTTATCAGTCACACACACACACACACACACACACACACCCGTCGTGTGACAGGTCCTGTCTCCAGTTGACAGGGTTTTATATCAGCAAAGACATCAAGCCGCCCACATCAGCCTCCCCCACCCCCCTGACCCCACGACCACGCCGTGATGAGAGATGGGACAATCTGCTCTGTGACAGCTCCACTCATACGATGTAATACACACACACATACACACACACACACACACACCAAATACCTACTCATTGTCTGAACACAAAATAATGGAGGGTAAGGCTCCATTTAATATATGCCTTCATTGTGGGAATGTTTGTGGAGATCATAAGAACGCTTCCCTGCACTTGAGTGGGTAGAGTGTGTGCGTTTGCGTGTGTGTGTGTGTGCGTGTGTGTATGTGTGTGTGGCAGCCTCTGAACTGAAGGCTTTGTTAAACTCTTGTTCATCATAACTGTGATGCTCTCGCCCGAGGGCTTAGTTGCATAAAGCAATTTCCCTCTCGTTACACCAGGCGTATATTAACCTCCAAAAAAACATAAGACACTAAGACACACACACACACACACACACACACACACACTGCTCTCTTGCCATTTATCAGTCGTGTGACAAAATAGCAGGAACTATTCTCTTGAGTGGGTTATTTATAATGCTGCGCGCTCCCTGATGGGCTTGATGGTCTACGCAGTGAGATTCGTCTCTACCAACTTTCACGGATCACCGCCGTCTGAGGGGATCCTCCTCCGGGGAACACGGGTGTCCGGACTGACACTTCCTGGAATCCATCCGAGAGCTATTTAGATGTCGTCAGGATCGGGAGTTTTGTGTTTCTCGCTTCCTGTTTTATTTTGAAGTCCCCGTCTCTCGTGTCCTCTGTTTCCCTGCACTTCCTGTCCCTGTGATTGTCTGCCCCGGCCCTGATTGTTACCTTCGCATTGAAAATGCCGGAAGGTTATGTTTTGATCGCCTGTATTTATTTATTTATATATTTGTATGCGTGTTATTCGCAAAACTCAAAAAGTATTGAACCGAATCGCATGAAATTTGGTGAGATGATTGTTTATTATCCGGGGACCAGTTGATTAGATTTTGGGATCGATCGGGTCAAAGGTCAAAGGTCATGAACAGGTCAAAATCTTTCGCAGAACTCAAAAAGTATTTAACCGAATCGCATGAAATTTGGTGGGATGATTGTTTATTATCCGGGGACCAGTTGATTAGATTTTGGGATCGATCGGGTCAAAGGTCAAAGGTCATGAACAGGTCAAAATCTTTCGCAGAACTCACAAAGTATTGAACCGAATCGCATGAAATTTGGTGGGATGATTGTTTATTATCCGGGGACCAGTTGACTAGATTTTGGGATCGATCGGGTCAAAGGTCAAGGTCAAAGGTCATGAACAGGTCAAAATGTTCTTGAATCGCATGAAATTTGGTGGGATGATTGGTTATTATCCGGGGACCATTTGATTAGATTTTGGGATCAATCGGGTCAAAGGTCAAGGTCATGGAAAGGTCAAACTCTTTTTTTACCATAGCACGATACATTTTTGTCCAATTGGCATGCAACTAATGCCAAAATGTTCATAATTCAATGCCCAATCTTGTGATATGCGAAGGTATGCGCTCTACCGAGTGCCCATTCTAGTTTCCACCTGTGTCCAATCACCTGCACCTGTGTCTAATTAACTGCACCTTCCCAGTGTTGGTTCGTCCTGTTTAGATCCCTGGTGATCGCTCCATGTAGACCTGTTTGGTATTATTCCTTGATTTAAGAAGATTTTACTGATTTTAGTCAAGTTTTCTTTATTCTTATTATTTATTATATACATTTTTTATTTTATTTTGTGCGTATTTTTGCAACATTGAAACAAAAACTCCCCAGAAGGTCTGGGTGTACAGATGTTTTAGTCTGGCGCGACTTAGCCAACCCTAACGCCACACTAGAAACAGAAACATTACAATAAAATATACATCCGGGTATAATTCCGGGTGTTCGCTCAGGCCACCGGTGACTCCGGATGTGGCTCCTTTGCCGACAGGAAACAGGAAGTGACCGTATAACGGTCTGTCCATGGAACACCTGCTGTGACCTTCTCTCCCGCCCCCCCCCCCGTGTCGCTCCGGCCAGCCGACCGTGTGATGACAGGACACACCTTGGAGAACACTGGAGCTTTTGATCCGGGGAAAACTGTGACCTTTCCCTCTTCTGCCTACCAATCCTCCTCCTCCTCCTCCTCCTCCTCTTCCTCCTCCTCCTCCGGTACCGGTCCATTCATCACGCAGACAGCCGGTGTGTTTTAACTTGTTCGTGGTGTCACAAGAGCAGCCCGTTTGAGTGAAGGAGGAGGAGGAGGAGGAGGAGGAGGTAGATAAAGGGAGGCGGAGGAGAAGGTGAAGAAGTGACCAGAGGAGATACGCGGACACAACAGAGACGGATCTGCAGCGACGACTTGTACGCGTTGATATTTAATACGTGCCGTCCTTCTCTCTCCCCCTCTGCCCGGTGTCAGTTTGAGGCAACGGTCGTTTTGATTGATCTAGTTTCATTTATTGGGAGTTTGCTTTTGTTGATCCATCAAAAAAGACTTTTAACCAGATTCTCCTTTAAAAAAATAAAAATGTCTCCTTTAAAAACAACAACAACAACGTGGATGACAGTTGTCTTTGATTTTCTTTTGATTTTGTGTTGATAAAACCAATCAAAGATAAATTTCCAGACTCGCAACAACAACATCTTACACACGTGTGTGTGTGTGTGTGTGTGTGTGTGTGTGTGTGTGTGTGTGTGTGTGTGTGTGCGTGTGTTTTAGATGGTTACCTGCTGTGCACTCTCTTAATCAAGGGAAAATCTAATTTCCACCAACTCCTATGTGACTCATTCAGCCTTGTAACAATGCCTCTTCTCCCTTGCTATTTTGTGTGGTGTGTGTGTTTCTGCGTGTGTGTGTGTGTGTTTATGTGCATTGTGTGTGTGTTTGTCTGTGTGTACAGATTCCAATTTACTGTGAAATCTGACAGCCCCTCTCTAATTCCCACAGTCGGCCGAGTAGTGGGTTAGGAGGGAATTACGACTGTTACATACCCGCCAAGCTGATTACCTATCGACTGGTCTAAACATTCTGGCAAAGCCACGCCGTGTGTGTGTGTGTGTGTGTGTGTGTGTGTGTGTGTGTGTGTGTGTGTGTGTTAAAGAAACGCCTGGATGAGACAGAGTTATCGGTGAAAATCTAATTCTACCTTCCTTATCTGTTTATTTTAGATATAAACAAACACACACACACACACAGACGCCGACTAATCACACATTCAGACATTTACCTGGTGGCTTTATTAGGACTGATTGGCCAGGCAGCGCCACAGCCACAGCGATCGATACGGTGATGGCAGGATGACATCACAGTGCGAGATGAACCCCGGTTAAACACTTATCGGTCCAATCAGCTGCTCAGCTGAGACTAATGGCCTCATCCCAAACAGCAAAGGAAGATGGGCATTAGTCCCGGCTCTCAAAGCGAGACACTGGATACGGGACAAATAATAAGACACGTTGGTCACTTTTTTATAGCATCACTCTCGACGTGCTCCAATAGATAATCGCTTAAAATGAGTTTCTTTTTTCCGACTGTTCTCGCCGCATGAACGCCCCATAGTCAGCTTGTGAAGTTAGAATAAGGTAAAGGAGAGGAGCTTTTATCTGAAGACCACATGGATTCAAAATTGAATCTTGATCTGTAAGAAAGTAGCGAGACGAAGAGCAATAATCAAAACAAGTTGCATAAAGCTGTGGTTATAAATTCACGTTATGAGACAGTACCATGATACTCACTGATACATTATACCACATCAATATATACAGGACTGTCTCAGAAAATTAGAATATTGTGATGAAGTTCTTTATTTTCTGTAATGCAATTAAAAAAACAAAAATGTCATGCATTCTGGATTCATTACAAATCAACTGAAATATTGCAAGCCTTTTATTCTTTTAATATTGCTGATTATGGCTTACAGCTTAAGAAAACTCTAAAATCCTATCTCATAAAATTTTAATATTTCCTCAGACCAAGTAAAAAAAAGATTTATAACAGCTGAGTGTTTGTCAAGGCTCAGGAAACCCTTGCAGGTGTTTCGAGTTAATTAGACAATTCAAGTGATTTGTTTAATACCCTAATAGTATACTTTTTCATGATATTCTAATATTTAGAGATAGGATATTTGAGTTTTCTTAAGCTGTAAGCCATAATCAGCAATAAATCAGAATAAAAGGCTTGCAATATTTCAGTTGATTTGTAATGAATCCAGAATGCATGACATTTTGTTTTTTTAATTGCATTACAGAAAATAAAGAACTTCATCACAATATTCTAATTTTCTGAGACAGTCCTGTATATATATATATATATAAACAATATATATATATATAAATAAATATAAAAATATATATATATATAAATATATATATAAATATAAATATATATATTTATATATATAAGAATGTGTGTGCAAGGGAAGGAACAAAGCAACAATTACACGTTAAACTGATGAGTGGGAGTACTGAGTGAAGGAATGAGGGAGTGATTTCAGGACCATTGTGTTCCAAAGAGGTGACCGAACAAGTGAACATTATGTTCCCCAAAAGGTTTCCTTCAGAAATAATACAATTAAACCCCCATTAAAATATGAACGTGGGTGTAAATAAAAGAGAGGGGAGTTTTCTGAATTTCACAACTTGCTGGAATTAAGAGCGAAAAATCCTGTCGACGAGTGGCGGTAAAAAAAAAAAGGTGCGTTTCTCATCATGGGTGACCGTGTCGCTTAAATGGCGACTTTATTTGGGCTATTCTAAATAAACGTCGCTCCAGGCGTCTTCACACTGTGACGAAGCGTCTGTCATTGAATCCTCTGCGTTTAGAGATTTCACACAAGGCTGCAACCGCTATGTCAACAATACGTTGTGATGTTTTAAGAAGCAGCTCCATGTGTCTACAGTAGACCTTCGGTAGCTGGAGGGGGCGTGGCCTATCTCTGTAGCTTTACTCCGTGGAAACGTTATAATTTCCGCCATGAAATAAATAACCTTTCTGCTTTATACCTGCTGTGGAAATCCCACAAACGTCGGTACATCTAAACGCCGTCGTGTTTGGGTTGATAACATTAATATATTTATACACAACATCACCCGTCGGCTCACACGGCTCGGTGACTTTCACGGGATGAGAATCCGCTTACATGGGGATTGTACGGGACGTGATTCGCCTACAGCAGGCGTACAAGGTCCATGACCCCTATTGTCAAAGACATATGTTTGTTTTTTAAGCAATGTTATTTGAGGACAGTGATGTCATACCTGCACGCCAATGCTGTGGAAGCCTTTTCGACTGACAACATCTGCCTCGTTTGGGCCACGGGGCGATTTGACGGCTCGAGAAGATCTCGTAAATAAATGATTCCTGGTGGGCAGAATCGATAGCGCTCGTATAGGAAGCCATCTTGGCGATCTCGAAGAATTCTCTCCTTATAAAACGCTAATCTAAAGCCTGACGAGTAAACTATCCAGCTAACTACGTTAGCCGGGTATGAGGAGTAGGGCAACAAGCATCACTATAACATAACCTTTCACCACGCCGAGCTGCGAATCTGAAACGATTGCATGAGAGTCTGCGGAGCGGAGGAACTTAGTTGTCGCACCCTGGTCAGAGCTGAGCTATGATTGGACGGTCGGTGTTAGAGGGGCGGGACTTAGCGAAGGGTTAATTGGCAGCCGGCAAAGCACACGGCGAATACCGAGAATGTGCCGCACGCGTTCACATCACCGATACGTTCAAATGACACCGAGAAAGAGTTTTAATGACTAATCAGACGAGAACGCAGCCGTAAGCGCAGGCGTCGGGAACGACACGCCGGCGAGACAAAAGAGGAAAGTTAAGGAGTGATCGGGTCGTTGTTGTTGTCTCCGTCTGTTCCTGTCGTGTTTCCCGTCGCTCCCCTCGCCTCTCGTTCCAGACTCCTCCCTCCCTGTGTGCCTGTGTGATTGCAAGCCCCGCCCTCATTGTTTCCACCTGTGTCTCGTTAGCCAGCTTGTCTCTGAATGTTCCGGATGAGCCTCCCGGTGATTTACCCCAGGGGGCCTCCCTGAGTTTTGACCCGCGTTTGCCCGCCTGTGACTGTTTTTCCTCGTCTTGTAACCCGCGTACTAAACCCCGCGTGAAGTTAAGAGCTCGTTTTGAACCCGACTCCCTCCCCTTGCAGGGTTCTTACACATTTCGACCAGTGGATTTCCAGGACTTTTAACCTAAATTTCCATGACCAAACTGAAATCTCGGTATAAACATGAAAAATGTAGAAAGTTTTGCGTGTCATGAGCGCACGCCGGCTTATATTTTAAGCATCTTTCTTTAAAATACATATTAATTATTTCAAACTCGGCGTAAATGATGTGATTATAACACATTTCCATGACTTTTCCAAAACTTTTATGATTTAAGTTTTTTCCGTGACTTTTCCAGGCCTGGAAATGACCATTTTAAAATTCCATGACTTTTCCAGGTTTTCCCTGACCGTACGAACCCTGCCTTGAGTCCTGCCCCCCCCCCCCCCGTGGCTCCCAGCTCCACCGAACACTAATAACTCCACGACCCCAATCAAGGTGTCATGTCCGGGCGTGCTTCAGACCGCCACGGAGGGGAACTCGACTCGGGGAAAGACGAAGTCAAGAATACCATTAGACTGAAAAGTATCTTCACTGAATTAGGGGGGAAAAGAACAGGGAGAAAGACGCGTTAGTAAGCGGTGAATGAACCGGGAGCAGAAGCCGATTGTATTACGCGTTATGGGCATTTCTCTAAAACAAAAACACATAACTTATTGCAGCTTTGGCATTTAGTACCAACTGGACTGATGAACCGCGAAGGGAAAAAAAAGGAAAGCAAGGGATGGAGGGTCAGGCCAACTGCATTCTGTGGGTGATATGGCTCCACATTAGGGAGGGGGGGGGGAGTGTGTTCCAGAGGTGGAGGGCAGACAAACAACGCTGCTTTTAAAAGGTTTTTAAAAAACACACACACACCTTTCAGTCAGAAGTCGTCTCTCGCACGCACACACACACACACACACACACACACACACGCACGCACGCGAATGTGTCCGAGCGGAGAGACACCGACGCGGGCGCGCCCCTCGATTCAATCAAAGCAGCTGCCGTTACAGTGGCAACACGCAATGAATCATGGGATTGATGATACGCCCTTGCAAGGGGACAAGTAATTTCTAGTGCCGGGGAGATGAAGGGAGGAAGGAATGGATGTGGAGAGAGCGAGGTGGGGAAAGAAACTGGTAAAAAAAAAAGAGGTAGAAGAGAGGACGAGGACAGTTAACAGGATGAGTAGCATCCTCCTCCTCCTCCTCCTTCACCCGGAACCCTCATCGACCCGCTAACAAGAGCACCACCCCGATGGCCGAGGAGACGCGTAATAGGACAGAGTGGATGAGGCTCCACACATCAGTCACACTCGTGTGTGTGTGTGTGTGTGTGTGTGCACAAAGGGGTGAAATGTACAACTGTGACCAAAACGACAAACTTCCTCCGTCTCCACCGCGTCCTCTTTCTGCAGCGAGGGAAATGAAAATTCAACACTGCACCACTGGATCCTCTTATATATTCAGACCAATATCTCCCTAGTTCACACACACACACACACACACACACACACACACACACACACACACACAGGGTATTAAACCCTCTTTCCTTCAATCCCAGAGAGCAGGCCCGCACCATCCTCTGTGGATTAGTGGTTGAGATGGAGAGAGAAGAAAGGTAAGAACGACGAGACCAAAAGAATGAAGGAGACAGAGGAAACCGGGGGAGGGGGGGAAGGGTGGGAAGAAGAGATGCAGCGGAGGAGGGGGGGAACGAGCGGAGGTCAAAGAAGAGATGAACAAAAAGGAGGAAATGGATGGAAGACATATATTGAAATGAGGCTGGAGAAAGAGTCGAGGCACAGAATGTACCGAAAACAGTGAAGCAGCATGGTGTGTGTGTGTGTGTGTGTGTGTGTGTGTGTGTGTGTGTGTGTGTGCGGTGGGCTGCAGCTAATGATGAGGTTCATTACATCCATCGATCAATGATGTCTTCCATTAACTGATCCTCTCCCGATGTCCATCACAGGTTCCCAGAGCAGGAAGTGATCTCTCTGAACTCTTTAATGGGTCCGACACACTAAAGTATTGACATCAAATAAATAAATATACTAAAAATAATACCAAAAAGCACAACTTCCTACCGACCACACACCCTCAAAATATCCCCTTCATTGAAATGTCTCATTACAATGCCTTTCCCATCGACACACACACACACACACACACACACACACACACACACAGTAAATAATGTTAGGTAAGAGACGATGAGTCTCTTACCTAACATTAGTCTCTCTCTCTCTCTCTCCCTCTCTCTCTCCCTCCCTCTCTCTCTCCCTCTCTCTCTCTCCCTCCCCCTCTCTTCCTCTCTCTCTCTCCCTCTCTCTCTCTCTCTCTCCCTCTCTCTCTCTTTCCTCTCTCTCCTCTTTCCCTCTCTCTCTCTCTCTCTCTTCCTCCCTCTCTCTCTGCCTCTCTCTCTTCCTCCCTCTCTCTCTCTCCCTCTCTCTCTCTCTCCCTCTCTCTCCCTCTCTCTCTTCCTCTCTCCCTCTCCCCCTCTCTCTCTTCCTCCCTCCCTCTCCCTCCCTCTCCCTCCCTCTCCAGTAATGCACCCTTCATAAAACCCACACACTCTTCTGCCAAAGTAGTACGCATTTAAAAATGCACATCAGCACATCCATACACACACGCGCACACACACACACACACACACACACACACACACACACACACACACACAGGTGTCAGTAGTGGGAGTCCGGAGCTCGCCGTGTAGTCCATGCAAAGATTGCGTCAGCATAAATACTGCACTCAAGTTATGGCGGCTATAATTCCCAGCAAACATTGGGCCCCCTCGCCAGCGAGCGGCCGAAGTCGATACTAATTGCCATTAACGTAATGACTGCCAATGAACATGTGGGTCTCGGGGCTTTTTACGAGGCCAGGAAAGCACCCAAAAAAATGCTTCCATCCCATAATCTCTTATGCATTTTTCAATGAAAGTATATCTAATTAACCAGCGAGCTAACAACACCGCCGCAAAACACTTCCAGAATAATTCAATAACTCTTCGTGGTTCTGTGGGCGCGACCCGATGCCAGTGGAGCGATAACTCTGTCGGGGGGGGCGGGGCTAAACGGCTCCGGCACACGGTGTCGTCGGGAGTCACGATACCGCAATGAGTCCAAAAATTGGGTGCAAACAGAAAAAAAGCTTTCCGAGAAATAAATTGCATTTATTATTGTTTTTTCGGGCCTCCAGAGTTCATCTCACGCTCATAATCAGCCACGCACACAGAATCACATCCATCACCGGAAAACACCGTGTAGAACCGGGCCATAACTCAATTACAACGTGCGCTGTCTCTTTATATAATTGCATTATTAAAAAATAAACAAGAAGAAAAAAAAGACTTTATAATGTTATGTAGAAAAATAAAATGAACGCCGTTCTTGGGATTTAAATTCCAGTCTTTTTAAATAAAAAATATATATGAATACTTAAGCTCCCATGAGAACTCTGGGGTGAATTAAGAAGGGAAAAAAGTGTCTTTATCTCCGGGCGGGAGTATCTTACTTGGTCACGCTCAAACTAGGTCGACCGCAGAGGGGTTTATAGAAAGTTGTCAAAGTAATTTCAAATATAATCAATATACGGTTCAACCGCACGGTGGTCGTGCTGCAGACTGCGCCTCGTGTTGCACGTGCACGACGCGCCGCATGGAGATCGTCTGAGACGTCCATCAATGTTCCATCTTGACCCGACTCCTCTCCAAAGTGCTTCCGTGCTTCCGAATCGTTTCCCCCGGAGAACTTCCCAGGTTTATGCCGTGCCGATGCTGATCATAAAAAGGTGACAGGAATATGACTGATGCCATCATGGGCTCTTAACGGCTGCGGTAGAGTTTCGCGGCAGATCCGTTCTATGGATCCCCCCCCCACATAAAACCGCCGAGCCGTGTCGGGACCACCCGCTCCTATCAATCCTCGCATCCTCAGCAGAAGAACACTTGATTGTGGGGAAGTGGCGGCGGCATCTGCTTCCCTCCTAAAGCGTCCTGCTGCTGTTCGCCCAATGTGCCGGCATGCGGAGAGAGGGAGGTGAGGACCGCCGGTCCACATCTCTCTCTCTCTCTCTCTCTCTCTGTGTGTGTGTGTGTGTGACGGTGCGACATGAACAAAGAGGCTTTTTTTCCTTCTTGCCGTGTTTTGTTCATTTGCACTGCGGTGTATTCACAAAAGAAATAAGCTTGTGAGTGCACTGTGGATATGGTAATGTGTGTGTGTGTGTGTGTGTCTGTATGTGTGTGTGTGGGTGGGGAAACACGACTGACATGGACCATGCCTGTTACGAACTATTCATCCACTCTGTCGTACTC
>NC_079411.1:3867474-3882474 GCF_029220125.1 Pseudoliparis swirei | reverse complement strand
GGTCCATCTGCCGCTAAGCCTGCTGGGAGATCACCGTCACCTCGGCGGCTCCCACATGCAGGAGGGGGGGGGGGGGGCGTTCATAGCCAGATGAATGAAACTTGGCGACGGCTCAACACGCACATAAGCTGTTGATGCTCCTCTGGTGCGTTTGTTTGCACGGAGACGATGCGTTCAGGGACTCGACTGTTCAACCGTCAGCACAAAAAGGTACACATTAACAACAGTAGAAGCAGCAGTGAGACTTTTCTTCAGCCTCTCGGGTCTCAGTCAACGAGCTCGGAGAGGATTCCCACTCCAACGTCACGCCGTTACACACAGCAGCGGCTTATCATACATATTTAAAACTATGAATGCCCCCAAAAGATGTTTAATCAGAGCAAATATTTAAATAATAAAACATTAATTTATTATCTGATTAAACCAATCATCATCTGAATTATGTTTTTATGCAAATACAATTTTAAAAAATTCTCATTTTCCACATCCCTGTCGACTGAGTGTTTTTTAATCGGCCTGAATCTTTTATTTTGGAGGAGTCCTTTTGGCATCAGGCCAGAGGCCGAGTGTCGGCCGGCCGCGACGCTTCTGTTGCTACATCAGGGCTCCTACACATTGTGACCGATGGATTTCCAGGACTTTTCCAGGACTTTAAACCAAATTTCCATGACCAAACTGAAATCTAGGTATAAACATGAAAACTGTAGAAAATGTTGCGTATCGAGAGCGTACGCCGGCTTATATTTTGAGCGTCTTTCTTTAAAAAATATATTAATTATTTCAAACTCGCCGTAAACGAACACGTGATTTTAACAAATTTCCATGACTTTTCCAAAACTTTTATGATTTAAGTTTTTTCCATGACTTTTCCAGGCCTGGAAGTGACCATTTTAAAATTCCAGGACTTTTCCAGGTTTTCCATGACCGTACGAACCCTGTTCATGTGAACCTGAGCGCGCTCCCATCAACCAGAGCCTCGGCTTTTCCGTCGTGGCGCTCTTCCGTGTTCCCGGTGTTGTAATCTGGGTGATTTTCGAGAGAAAAAAGCACCCGTGTGAAGTTTTTATGTTTGAATAATGTGAATCAGACGAGCACGACGCCCGACGGGAGGAAAGAGAATGCGAGGCGAAGAGATGCGAGTGTGCGCCGGGCGACTTCTCCTCCGCTGATTACGGGTTAGGGTGGAAAACACTCTGGTTTGGTTGAGGCAGCACTTACATTCTACCACCCCCCCCCCCCCCTCCAGGAGGCAAATAACACAACCCTAAAATGAGTAAGGTGGGTGAGACCACTTTGAGGGATGTTAAGGGTTACTCCATTTGTTCTTGGAACGTGGGGGGAGAGTGGATCTGTAACACCCTGTTCTGTTTCTCCTGTGTTCCGTGTCTCCTATGTCTCTTCTGTGTCTTCTCTGTCTTAATTGTTTAATTCCCTGCACCTGCCCTCAGGGGGGGAACAGGTGTACGACATCAGACAGTAACGAGACAAGAGTGGCTGAGGGCAGGTGCAGGGAATTAAACAATTAAGACAGAGAAGACACAGAAGAGACATAGGAGACACGGAACACAGGAGAAACAGAACAGGGTGTTACAGGATCGTCCCATTCTGGGCAAGACACTGAATTATGTACAGGAATATAAATTGTACAAGTGTAATTTGTTTTTTGTTTTTTTAATCCCAAACTACATGCACTTGAAGGCATACACAATGTCACCCGTTATACTTTATATGATACTATCATCTCTACTCATTGCACTCGGCAAAGTGCCAACATGTCTGATTAAAGCTCATCTTTATCCCTGGTAAATAAACCCTCAAATGGAACGCTCCGTCCCACTTAGAGTGCATCTGTGTCTTCTAATTGGATGATAATCCGTGTTGTGAGACGAGCCGGTTCTCTCACGCTGTCGCCGAGCCGTCAGCGGCCCGGCGAAGCCGACGCTCACGCTCCTCTGAAGGCCGCCGGCGGCACCGGCAACGCTTCGTCCTCCGAGGAGATGATTTATTAAACCGTCATTTAATCCTCCGTCTGAGCGCGCCGTCGTCCCCGTGCCGAGGTGCGGCTGTCGGAGAGGAAGATGTGAATAAATCAACTCGCACGTTTGCTTTTTTTTTCTTTTAAAAGACGTGATTTTCTAGACATTTAAAGACCAGGATATCCAAAACCAGACTTATAAATGAGCTTCCAGAGGTCATTATTATTATTTGCTTATCTCAAATAATTAGGTCCATGCGTTCACATTGACGGATGAACGATGCAGAACGTCAAAGATGAGCTTATTACAGTTATTTAGGAACAGTGTGGAAAGTATTTAGTGTCCCGATTCTTCTCAATAACTAAACCTGTCGGCTCCTGATTTGTTTTACGTTTTGTTGTCAGAAAAGAACGATTTGGATGATGTGTTGTTATTGGATTCTTTATTTGTTTCACTCAAATATTGATATTAGTATCAACTTTTTACTTTGGTTTATTTGATTAGGCACAGTGCACATTAATAAAAAAACACATCTGTAAATGTGAGTTATTTTTAAAAGCGATAAAAGCGAGATCCGCCCTGTGTGAGGGGTCGTATGACCCACAGCCGGTCGGATAGATAGATCTATCTATATGTCTATATCTATATCTATATCTATACTGTGGGTACGGAAAGTATTCAGACCCCTTTACATTTTTCTCTCTTTGTTTCTTGCAACCATTTGCTAAAATCTAAAAAATCTCATTTTATTTCTCATTGATGTTCACTCAGCGCCCCATCTTGACCGAAAAACACAGAAATGAGTCATGTGAATGAGAAATAAAATGAACTTTTTATTTTTATCTTAGCACATGGCTGCAATGAAACAAGGAGTGAACGTTTTAAAGGGGTCTGAATACTTCCCGTACCCCTGCATGTCATGTGACCAGAGTGCAGATCTATTGCATTTATGTCGAGGTTTCACCAATTTGTGTCCGCAATTTAAATGTTTACGGTTAAATTGAATCCTTGATTTTTTTTCTTCCTTTTATTTATGCCGTTAGATTAAAAATAACAATTCAGTAAGTTAATATCAAGTTGATATTTTATATATATATTTGTACATGGATAAGAGAGACGCACTGTGGCTCTGATTAACATGCAGAACCATGCACTCATTCCTGTGTCTTTAAATAATGTTACATTTGTACTGTTTTTCTTTTATTGTGCGAATAAATACATAAATAAATATATATCCCGGCATGAAACGGTTTGTTTCATACCGACTACGCCCCCCGAAAACACGGCGATCACGCCACGTCTCCATCGCTCTCTTTCTTTCACTTCTTTCCGACGAACGCAAACAGGAATCACAGACCCTCCTCCTCCTCAGCAACGGAAGCAGGAAATATAATGAAGAAAGTAAACTGACGAGTTACTGCTCCACATAAACACACACACACACACACACATCTCTTCCCTCTCCCTACATCCCTCAGTCTTTCCCCGGCATCGTTCCTCTCTCTCTAATGAGGCACAGAGAGAAAAACTCTCTGTACCCATCAGAGAAGTAAACACATATTTATTTATTTTACTCTTTGCACTCTAGCACAGCACCGGGGGGGGGGGGGGGGGGGCTCTCATGCAGCTGCACTCCATCGTGTCTGGAAGCTCTTTCTCTCCGTTGCTTTCTTCGTCTCGGAGAGAGAGAGAGAGAGAGAGAAGGAGAGACGGAGTCAGCGTGATGACATCCTCTCCGTGCCGCGTTTCCCCCATTACATGCAACACACACACACACACACACACGTGGGTACACATGCAGAGAGTCACGCATCCGGCATATCGAATAACTCAAAGACCACCATTTTCCTGGAGCTCCTGGAAAGCATGAGGTCGTCAAGCACGGACCAGTTTTTCCCAAAGAGGAATGTTACCAGCCTGTGGTTTGGCGTGTGTGTGTGTGTGTGTGTGCTGCAATGTAGAGTGACACAACACTAGTGAAAAAACACACACTGAGGAAAAGGGTCTAGACGACCTGAAAGAGCATTTGACATTCATTTCTGCCACACACACACACACACACACACACACACACACACACACACACACACACACACGCCCCCACCGCCGACTAAACAGAAAGAGAAAACTGGCAGTTTGCAAAAAAAGTGTTGCTATTGAAAGTCGGAAAAGAGACAATAAAAAAAGATATATACATATGTATGAGCAGTTTGTGATGGCTGGATAGGCGGATGGACGGATGCATGAAGGGGAGAAAGGGATGGAGAGAGAGAGAGAGAGAGAGAGAGCTTTGCCATCACTGAAGCAAATGTAAATACCCGGCGCACCGCTCCTGGAGAGGCAACACACAAAACAAACACCGCTGTTGATAAGTGTGTATGTGCATGGACTGTACAGGAGTGTGTTTATGTGTGTGTGAGTGTGTGTGCGCTTCTCTCTAGCGTTGTGCGTATCTCGGTGGATTATGCTGACTTGCAGCTATTAGCAACTTAAACACATTCAAACCAGCGGGGAGATATTCATGCAGCTCAATGGGCCGTCGATCACCCATTGTCTGCTCCTCTGGCGAGAGTGTGTGAGAGGATATATGCGTGCGTAACGACATCCAGTGTGTGTGTGTGTGTGTGTGTGTGTAGGGAGCGAGGAGGGGGGGAAAGGAAGTAGATAGCGCAGCATAATAGAGGACATGATGTAGAGGATGCGGGGAGTGATAAGAGAGAGAGGGGTGGCGAGCACAAAGAGAATCATCGGGACGGATGATGAGTCTCCGCCACGAAGGGTGAGTCTGTCATATGGGGGGGGGGGGGGGACAGCCGTCCATCAGAGGAGACGTGATGAGCTCCGATGGGATGTGACCCGACATCCAAACACACAGGATCAACATCGCACAGCGTCAACACACAGGGGGGCGGACACGTGGCATCGTGCGTGTGTGAGTGTGTGTGTGTGTGTGTGAGTGTGTGTGTGTGAGTGTGTGTGTGCGTGTATGTGTGTGTGTGCGTGTATGTGTGTGAGTGTATGTGTGTGTGTATGTGTGTGTGAGTGTATGTGTGTGAGTGTGTGCGTGTGTGTATGTGTGTGTGTGTGCGTGTATGTGTGTGAGTGTGTGCGTGTGTGTGCGTGTATGTGTGTGAGTGTGTGCGTGTGTGTGCGTGTATGTGTGTGAGTGTGTGCGTGTGTGTGTATGTGTGTGTGAGTGCATGTGTGTGAGTGTGTGTGTGTGTGTGCGTGTATGTGTGTGCGTGTATGTGTGTGTGTGTGAGTGCGTGTATGTGTGTGAGTGCGTGTATGTGTGTGAGTGTGTGCGTGTGAGTGCGTGTGAGTGCGTGTATGTGTGTGAGTGTGTGCGTGTGAGTGTGTATGTGTGTGAGTGTGTGTGTGTGTGAGTGTGTGCGTGTGAGTGTGTGTGTGTGCGTGTGAGTGGGTGTATGTGTGTGTGTGAGTGTGTGTATGTGTGTGAGTGTGTGTGAGTGTGCGTGTGTGTGCGTGTGAGTGCGTGTATGTGTGTGAGTGTGTGCGTGTGAGTGTGTGTATGTGTGTGAGTGTGTGTATGTGTGAGTGTGTGTATGTGTGAGTGCGTGTGTGTGCGTGTGAGTGTGAGTATGTGTGTGAGTGTGTGTATGTGTGAGTGTGTGTATGTGTGTGAGCGTGTTTGAGTGTGTGCGTGTGAGTATGTGTGTGAGTGTATGTGTGTGAGTGTGTGTGCGAGCGTGTGTGAGTGTGTGCGTGTATGAGTGTGTGTGTGAGTGTATGTGTGTGAGCGTGTGTGAGTGTGTGAGTATGTGTGTGAGTGTATGTGTGTGAGTGTGTGCGTGCGAGTGTGTGTGTGTATGAGTGTGTGTGTGAGCGTGCGTGCGTGTATGTGTGTGAGTGTGTGCGTGTGCGAGTGGGGGGGGGGGTGAGTGCGTGTGTGTGAGTGTGTGCGTGCATGCGTGTGAGTGTGTGCGTGGGGGGGGGGTGAGTGCGTGTGTGTGTGGGGGGTGAGTGTTTGTATGAGTGTGTGTGTGAGTGTATGTGTGTGAGCGTGTGTGAGTGTGTGCGTGTATGAGTGTGTGTGTGAGTGTATGTGTGTGAGCGTGTGTGAGTGTGTGCGTGTGAGTATGTGTGTGAGTGTATGTGTGTGAGTGTGTGCGTGCGAGTGTGTGCGTCACGCACACACTCACACGCCGTGTGAGTGTGTGTATGAGTGTGTGTGTGAGCGTGCGTGCGTGCATGCGTGTGAGTGTGTGTGTGGGGGGCGGGGTGAGTGCGTGTGTGTGAGTGTGTGCGTGTATGAGTGTGTGTGGGGGTGTATGTGTGTGAGTGTGTGCGTGTATGAGTGTGTGTGTGAGTGTATGTGTGTGAGCGTGTGTGAGTGTGTGTGTGAGTGTGTGTGTGTGAGTGTGTGTGTGAGCGTGCGTGCGTGTATGTGTGCGTGTGCGAGTGTGCGTGCGTGTGTGTTTGTGTGTGTGAGTGCGTGTGTGTGAGTGTGTGTGCGTGCGTGTGTGTGTGGGGGGGGGTGAGTGCGTGTGTGTGTGTGAGTGTGTACGTGCATGCGTGTGAGTGTGTGTCTGTGCGTGTGTGTGTGAGTGCGTGTGTGTGAGTGTGTGCGTGCATGCGTGTGAGTGTGTGCGTGGGGGGTGTGTGTGTGTGTGGGGGGGGGGGTGAGTGCATGTGTGTGAGTGTGTGCGTGCATGCGTGTGAGTGTGTGCGTGGGGGGGGGGTGAGTGCGTGTGTGTGTGTGGGGGGGTGAGTGCATGTGTGTGAGTGTGTGCGTGGGGGGTGAGTGCATGTGTGTGAGTGTGTGTGTGTGGGGGTGAGTGCATGTGTGTGGTGTGTGCGTGCATGCGTGTGGTGTGTGCGTGGGGGGTGAGTGCGTGTGTGTGTGTGGGGGGTGAGTGCATGTGTGTGAGTGTGTGCGTGCATGCGTGTGAGTGTGTGCGTGGGGGGGGGGGTGTGTGTGTGTGGGGGGGGGGGGGTGACGAGCCTCCAGCAAGGTTTACCCTACTCAGTGTCCTCGCTAGTCCACCCTTTAGCGGGACTTCAGACAGCACATTTCATCCAGAGCTACAGATTTATGATCACACACACACGCACACACACACACACACACACACACACGCTAATGTTGCATTGTAGCACTGCGTCAAAATGAAACGTATGAAATCCTGGATTCATATGTGCACGGGTGTTATTGAATGGTAGCGTGTCTAATTGTGTGTGTGTGTGTGTGTTGAAAGGTCTCACATGCATATTCATACTGATATGAAGGTGGTCAGTGTGATGGATGAGCGCGGCGCCTCAATCAATTTCACTGCAACTGAGAGATTAGAGCCTGGAGACTGAGAACTTTGCGCCCCACACACACACACACACACACACACACACACGCACACACAAGCTTGATCCGACAGCATCGCCGCGATGGGTTCTTTGATCGATGTACGCACGAGTGTGTTTAGGTCCGTCTTTTCTATGTATTTCAGTTTCATGGACGATTGTGACCTGTTGGCTTCTTTTTGGTAAAAGTGCATCAAAGAGATCCAGAAGTCTTTGAAATGTTTCTCATTAAAAAAAGTTTACCAAAAGTCCCCAGCAGGAGGAAGTTATCCGCCTGACCTCTGTGACCTTTGAGTACCGAGTTCGCCGTTTTCTCGGACATTCGATTCCCAGAATCCAGCCGCGACTTCACGGACGATCCCGGTTCTGAAGCCCATCTCGCTCTCATTTGCATATTTTCTTCGGCATTTTGCCGCCGCCGCTTATTAAACTTTACGACGTCGCGATGAATCACCGCGAGTAAAGACGGCAGCTCTGGAGGAGCGGGGTGGGAGGGGCTTGTTGGCGCATCGGGTCTTTTTTCACGCCGGAGAGTTCGGAGTGCGTGTCGTCCTCACGCCATGAATCATTGAGGGTCACGGTCATGACTGAGAGATGGAGGAGATAACAGGAAGTGCTAAAATCACCACTCTGACTTCTCGTCAAAGAGACGGCGGCTGAATGATTAAGAGACGGACGACGGCGATGTGCTAAGAGGACCGTTCTCCGTGCGAATGCCTCGAAAAACTCCTCCAGTGACAGGTGCGAAGAGCTTCTATTTGGGTTTTGACAGAAGGCACTTTGAAGGCGGTGAAAACGAGGAGGGGAAAAAGAAACGGGCCGAAAAAGAAACAGTCGGCGAATCAAAGGAACCGGTTTAGCTAAATTGGTGAGGATGAGCGCGTCTTTTCTTCTTCTCAGAAAAACAAGAACGCCATCAGGAGGGCAGAAGCCGGGAGATGCCTCCTCGGAGAGTGAGTTGCATGATGGGAAAGATCCTCCGCGGACGGGAAGCACTCCGGAGGCGCTCCACGCGGTTTCATTCGTTGAGCGGAGAGGGGAAAGAAAACGTCGCGATTCTTAATCTAAGTTTTTACGTTGACGGACGATAAAGTTGAGAATAGTCACGATTCGATTAAATTCGGAATTCCCCCCGTCGACGACTCGACTGTTTTAGTCCCGCCGTTTCTGTTTACATCATTTAATAAGTTGCTTGTGTAAATCTGGGCTCTCAAGATGATAACCAAAACTAAATCGCTTGATATTTGGACCGTGATTTCCAATTCAAGTTTTATTTTCACACGAAAGCTTCACGATGTTTCACTTCGTGGGAAAACAACTCAACGAGATGAACTTCAGTGTTTGGACATTTAAAATGTGATCCGATTCTTTACTTTGATGATGCAACACCACAAAAGAAGACAACTCGACACACTTAAGATACAAGGGACGGCAAAAACAAGATGGAATAGAATGATTCAGGAAACTACAAAAAGCAAAAAGGGTTAGGGCAAAGCAAGACGCCGCCCGTCAGGACCGAACATCACCGGGAACAACAACAACAACAACAATAACAACGCTCCTGCGCCACGGAGGAAGTCGATATGTTGTCGTTGTTGTTGTTGTCTATGTTGGACACCGTGTGACCCGTCGTCTCTCTGCCCGGGTGTTAGGCTGCGGGGGAGGGTCACAAAGATGACACTCCTCTAAAGTTTGAGGATCACTTTGGTCTGAGTTCCGGTTGCAAGCGATTGGACGGTGGGGAAAAAGGGGCGGGTCCATCGACGACATCACATTAAGGGCCACTGAAGCATATCGGTGTATGAAGCCTGTTTTTCCTCATTTCTAGACATACAAAACCAGATTCCACCTCCCGGTTAGTTTATGAAATAAACCCAGGGTACATTTAGTCCATGAATTCACACATCAAAGGAGACTTTGTGTCTTTGGGGAATCGGCTGAGACAGTCGGCTGAGTCGTCTGCATTCGACGAAGGCGCTGAACGCATTTAAAGACACGTTTAAGCAGCGCTCCAGACGTGCACCTTTTTTTTTTTGGAGACGATGCTTCCCTGAGGCAAAGTTGTGTGTGTGTGTGTGTGTGTGTGTACTGCCGGTTGGTGTTTGTTTGGGATGGTGGTAATTAGGCCGCTTGGTTTTGTGGCGTGTCTGGGCCGCTGACATCATCACGGAGTCGATCTTTTCCGTAGATTCTTCGGCTCCAGCTGGTGAAATTCTCGCCCTCTTGACAGCTTCTGTTTGTTTGTTTGTGTTTTTTTTCTCCTTCTCCTCACAAGCAGGAGAATCTTCGCTGCTTCAGGGCTGCTTTTTGTTTCCTAATGGGAGCTTAAGAGAAGTGTGTCAGACGCTACACAACCTTTTTTCCTTTCTCTTCTTTTTGTACGCAGAGGAAACATTTTTCTCGACGAGGTGCGAAAAAATAAATAAACGAGGCCGCGCGTCGGCGCGAATCACGGACAGCTGTGAAATTAAAAAGATGTGGCGATATTGCTCGGAAGAAGGCCGTAAACTAAAAACGGAGCTCGCCCCGAAACCGCGGAGGCGTTGTGTGAAAAACACAATGTGGGATGCAAATGAGACGCAGCCACGATCTTTATTCCGCCGTTATCTTGGGGATCCGCTCCTTGGGCGCGATTCGGGCGCCTGGTCTCGGGTTTTATGGCGACTGAGCGGGAAACAAACACAAAAAATCGCAATAAAATGTGCAATAACGTGATCGACGTTAGGAAACTGGCGGAAAGTCTCGTCCTCCTTCTCTTCGGCGGCTGTGTGTGTGTCTGTGTGTGTCTGTGTGTGTGTGTGTGTGTCTGTGTGTGTGTGTCTGTGTGTGTGTCTGTGTGTGTGTATGTGTCTGTCTGTGTGCGTGTGTCTGTGTCTATGTGTCTGTGTGTGTCTGTGTGTGTGTGTCTGTGTCTGTGTGTGTGTGTGTGTGCGTGTATGTGTGTGTGTGTGTGTGTGTCTGTGTGTGTGTGTGTCTGTGTGTATGTATATATGTGTGTATGTATATATGTATGTGTGTGTACATATATATATATATATATATTTATATATGTGTGTGTGTGTGTGTGTATATATATATGTATGTGTGTGTGTCTCTATACATATGTGTGTCTATTTATGTGTATATGTATATGTATGTGTGTGTATATGTATATATGTGTATATCTGTGTGTGTCTGTGTGTGTATGTATATATATTTATGTCTATGTGTGTCTATGTGTGTATTTATATGTATATATGTCTATATGTGTGTGTATATATATATCTCTGTGTATATATATATATGGGTGTATATATATGTGTGTATATATATGTATATATGTATATGTGTATATATATGTATGTGTATATATATATGTGTATGTATATATATATGTGTATATATATGTATATTTATATATATATATCTATATATATATATATATATATCTATTTATATATATGTCTATATGTATATATATATATATATATCTATGTATATGTATATATGTCTATGTATATGTCTATGTGTGTGTATATATGTGTATATGTATATCTGTGTGTGTATGTATATGTGTGTCTGTATGTGTATCTGTGTGTATGTGTGTGTATATATATATATGTGTGTCTATGTGTGTGTCTGTGTGTGTGTGTATGTCTGTGTGTGTCTGTATATATGTGTGTGTCTGTGTGTGTGTGTGTGTGTGTGTGTGTGTCTGTGTGTCTGTGTGTGTGTCTGTGTGTGTGTGTGTGTGTGTCTGTGTGTGTGTGTGTGTGTGTGTGTCTGTGTGTATGTGTGTGTGTGTATGTGTGTGTCTGTGTCTGTGTGTGTCTGTGTCTGTGTGTGTCTGTGTCTGTGTGTGTGTCTGTGTGTGTGTGTGTGTGTGTGTGTGTGTGTGTGTTGACTGTAAGCCGGTCGTAGTCAACAGGCCCGTGTGACGTGGAGACGCTGCAGGTTCGGCGCGCCGGGCGACGAGCCTTTTTTGTAAGACTCAACAAACTGGATGGCGTCCAGCTGTTTCACGAGCCTCCGCCGCCGCTCGCCGAATATGTATCATCGCTGAGAAACACAGAGGAGCCAGCTCTCTCTCTTTGTTCAGAGAGAGAAAGAATGCAATAAAAAAAACAATAGAATTTGATAAATCCGAGTGTGATTTCAAAGAATTTGAGAGGAATCATGCGGAGCGAGTGAAGCAAAACGATGCAACGAGTAATCCGGTCCCCTCCCACAGATCAGTTTCTCATGCTAATCTCCATTCATGGACATTTTTATCTCTTAATTGCTTTAATTGACGTGACAGAAGGTGGAAGCTTCCACCCCGCCTGAAGCTCCATATCTGCTTGATGCGCTTACGCATAAGACATATGCACATTAACATATGCGCATGTAGAGGTCATTATGTCCTGTCGATATCAGACAAAAGACACACGCACGCACACACACACACACACACACACAGGGAATACAACTAAACAAGCAAACGCACACAGTCCCACAGCAGGCAAATCCCTGCATTGTTCCCGTGGTCTTTAGAAATATAAAGAACCATAAAAGCCTTTCTCCTTTACAATCCCTAACTTCTTATCTTTGGCTTCTTGGGTCAGGTTGTGTACGTGTGTGTGTGTGTGTGTGTGGGGGGGGGGGGGGGGGGTTGAGGGTTTTCCACATGATTTAGTGAGGCAGAGACTGTTATTGTACTCCACTATCATTTCGACTTACGGCCTGGATCTCTTCGTTGAAACTCTTTTAACGTGCACACACACACACACACACACACACACAAGCGCAACCACACAACAAAAGCCCAAAATACATTTCAGCTCTGAAAAAATAGGATCGGTTGCAGTGAGATAAAAACATTAGCATACACTTAAAATAAACGAGTCATATACGCGAGCTACAAAAAGAGACGTACGCAGAGCCTACACGCTTCTCAGGGAGAGACGTCACACACACACACACACACACACACACACACCCTAAACCACTTTCCACAAAAGAGAGACGACAAGCGGGACTACCCGTGACCCCGTCTTTGCTTTCCACTGCTCCCTGAGGAGGAGGAGGAGGAGGAGCACGGACGGCTGAGATGAAGCTGCTCGAGGGACCCACAGTGACCTCGGGGTCAACGCCACCGCTCTGTCATGTGACCAGCCATTTAACCTCATATAAATGACCTGCTCTGTGTGTGTGTGTGTGTGTGTGTGTGTGTGTGTGCGCTGACAGCGATCTGTCCTGTGATGAATCCATCCAGAACACGTGACCGACAAATTAAATCACCTCTACGAGGAAACTGATTACCCTTTCCCAGCAAAGACGGCGGCAGCTATCACACACAAACACACACACACACACACACACACACACACACATCATCTGTGGTACCAAGGAAGGTTGGGTATTGGTCATTGACCTCCGAACTCAACCATCGGTTACACAGATAAGGTGATGATTTACCCGTTGTGTGTGTGTGTGTGTGTGTGTGTGTGTGTGTGTGTGTGAGCTGACGCTAGGTCTGTGTCAGAGCAGCCCCCTCCTTTCTCCCTCTCATAAATTACCTGTCAAGTGCAGAACAGATCGAACCGGGAAGAGACGGGGCGATGGCAGAGAGAGAGAGAGAGAGAGAGAGAGAGAGAGAGAGAGAGAGAGAGAGAGAGAGAGAGGAGAGAGAGAGAGGGGGAGAGAGAGAGAGGGGAGAGAGAGGGAGAGAGAGAGGAGAGAGAGAGAGAGGAGAGAGGGAGAGAGAGAGGAGAGAGAGAGAGAGAGAGGAGAGAGAGAGAGAGAGAGAGAGAGAGAGAGAGAGAGAGAGAGAGAGAGAGAGGAGAGAGAGAGAGGGAGAGAGAGAGAGGAGAGAGAGAGGGAGAGAGAGAGGAGAGAGAGAGAAGAGAGGAGAGAGAGAGAGGAGAGAGAGAGAGAGAGAGAGAGAGGAGAGAGAGAGAGAGGGAGAGAGAGAGGGAGAGAGAGAGAGAGAGAGAGAGAGAGAGAGAAGAGAGAGAGAGAGAGAAGAGAGAGAGAAGAGAGGAGGAGAGAGAGAGAGAGAGAAGAGAGAGAGAGTCTCCACTGTGAGCGTGGGCTTTATCTTAAATGCCTAATGAATGATTAATTAGTTCACAGCAGGTACACATCAACATCAGTCAGACAACCAGACAACAACAGAAAAGACAAAGCAGGCAGCTATTGTTTTTACCAGCCGCTTAATATCGCATCAACAACAAGAGGGGGGGGGGGGAGTCTGGTTATTCTGGAATGAAACGCCAGAGAGATGGAGATGACGGAGTGAGAGGAGGACGCGGGAAGGAGAGAAGATTAGTGTTTCTGACAGTCAGAAGAGGAGAGACAGGATAACACCCTCAATAACACCACGGATTAACACACACACACACACACACACACACACACACACTAAGTAGAGCCCCATAAGGGATAAATACCCAATTGTTCAGTTGAAATATGCAAAAGGCAATTAGACTCGTCATAGTTTAATTGCCTGTCAAAAGGCACCACACGCCGACCTGTGAGGTGCAAGGCATTGTGGGTAATTGTAAGGTCACGGGCCATGGAGCTGGTGAGGTAGGACACAACGAGGGATTCATCAGTCACCAACCGGAGAGGCGGGGTCTGTTGTGCGCCCTGCGGCCGCCACACCTGCGTGGAGAATAGACGAGAAGCCTCCGTAGTCCCGTGTGCCGGAACACTGTGATTTACGGAGCTGTTATTACGGCCCAGTTGAGCTGCTAATGTTTCCTAATGAGGCGGAGCCTCCGCCTCGGCACAGAGGGGCCAGGTGAGACGGAGGAGCAGAGAAACAGACAGATTGAACCCAGCCGACCCCACATTAAGGAATATTACAAATATGTATGTGTGGTTTAAAAGAATAAATAATTGAAAGTCATTTTTCTGACAGGATGAGCGGTTTCAACAGAGAGCGCTGAGCTTTGGGGAGAGAAAATCCTCCGTGATCGGAACCCGCCACGTCTCCTCCGTGAGTCACACGTCGTCAAACGCAATCGGTTTTTTGTTTTCGCGGCGAGCCGTTAATCATGAACAGCGGTTCACGTCTGAATAAAGTGGGACTTTTTTTCGGGAAATGTGTAAATTCCCAGAGGAAAAGAGCAAATCGGGGTGCGGCCCACCCTGAAAGCCCGTGGACTCAGCTCCCGAGCGACACCTTCGTGACCGACTGTCAAAATAAAAGCATGGAACTATTATAATGAAGAGATAGTCGACGGACAGCGTGAAGAGACGGGTGAAGACGAGGAAGAGGAGGATCAGAAAGACTGACGCATGAGAAGGAGGAACGGGGAGGCTGGAATCACTCGGGCATAAAATGGTCTGTCTGAATTAATCCTGACCATCTCACACACACACACACACACACACACACCTCCCTGTTCCTGCCCTGCGGCAACAGATGCCGGCAGACAGAAAGCCTTCCTCCACCTCATCATCGTCTTTGACTGCCTCTCTCTCTCTCTCTGTCTCCTCTATCTTTGTTGCTCCTCTCGTCTGCAAGATAAAATGCCAGTCATCCTTCGCTCTACTTGTAGACAACAAACGAGGGCGCATTCGAGTAAGAGGAGACCAATGGGCAACGGGGGGAGAGAGAGAGAGAGAGAGAGAGAGAGAGAGAGAGAGAGAGAAAGGCAGCAGCTATTTGATAGTGTCGCTATAGAGGAGATACAGACAGGCCATTCATCTCAATGGATCAGATAGCAGCCCCGCTGGA
>NC_079411.1:3832474-3859974 GCF_029220125.1 Pseudoliparis swirei | reverse complement strand
AGGAGAGGGAGGAGAGGAGAGGAGAGGGAGGAGAGGAGAGGAGAGGAGAGGAGAGGGGAGAGAGGAGAGGAGAGGAGAGGGGAGGAGAGGAGAGGAGGAGAGGGAGAGAGGAGGGGAGGAGAGGAGAGGAGGAGGAGAAGGAGAGGAGGAGGGAGAGGGAGAGAGGAGAGGAGAGGAGGAGAGCGGAGAGGGAGGAGAGGGGAGAGGAGAGGAGAGAGGAGGAGGGAGAGGGGAGAGGAGAGGAGGAGAGGAGAGGGAGAGGAGAGGAGAGGGGAGAGGAGAGGGGGAGAGGAGGAGAGGAGAGGGGGAGGAGAGGAGAGGGGGAGAGGAGAGGAGAGGAGAGAGGAGAGGAGAGGGGAGAGGAGAGGGAGAGGAGAGGGAGAGGACAGGAGAGGAGGAGAGGAGAGGGGGAGGAGAGGGAGAGGAGGAGGAGAAGGAGAGGAGACTGAGAGGAAGAGGAGAGGGGGAGGAGAGGGAGAGGAGGAGGAGAAGGAGAGGAGACTGAGAGGGGGAGGAGAGGGAGAGGAAGAGGGAGAGGGAGAGGAGAGAGGAGAGGAGGAGAGGAGAGGAGAGAGAGGAGAGGGGAGAGAGGAGAGGAGAGAGGGAGAGGAGAGGAGGAGAGAGGAGAGGAGAGGGAGGGAGGGGAGGAGAGGGGAGGAGAGAGGAGAGGAGAGGAGAGGAGAGGGGAGGGGAGAGAGGAGAGGGGAGAGAGGAGAGGAGAGGAGAGGAGAGGAGAGGGGAGGGGAGAGAGGAGAGGGGAGAGAGGAGAGGAGATAATCCAGTAGAGTTGAACTGAGACCAGAGTTAAGCACATATGAGCTTGTACTCTGCCCTGGGCGCACACACACACACACACATAGGGAGTAAGAGAGATTAATAAATCAGCATAAAGCATTTGGATTAGTCCAAGGGAGAGAGCGGATGGCTGTTGACCCAGTCGTTGGCTCCAGTGATTCATAAACCCGCTGAGAGAACCACGACTTCGACCTCAAACAGCCCGAAGGAACCGTCACAAACTTTGTTTCTAAACCGAATCTTCATACTATTTTATTCCTGAATGCTGTCCTCGGAGCATGAATCGGTTCTTTTGCTTTTTGAGTGTGTCGATGGAGCGAAGTGCACCTGTGTGGGTGTGTTGTGAAGTCACTCTTCAAAACCCACTGCGGCGCACACAAAAGACAAATCCTCCGCCTCATGGAGGGTGGGGGGTGGATGGAGTATCAAGGATAGTGGAGGGAGGAGGGAGGATGGTGGATGGAGGATGAAGAATAGTGAATCGTGGATGGTGGATAGTGGATGGAGGATGAGGTGAGGAGATGGTGATGAGGATGGTGAGGTGAGGGTGATATGAATGACGGAGTGTGTAGGAGTGCCTGAATGTGTGTCGAGAGAGAGAACAGAAGAACGGGTTGAGGGAACCGGCGTCCAGGTGGTGGGGGTTACATCACACGGCCAGAACCAGGGTGTAAATGTCTTGGAGCGCCTCGAGGGCGGAGCGATGGGCGGAGGAGACGGAGGAGGAGACAGCAGAGGATTTTTACACCGCCGTGACCGCGCGAGACAACCACTCAGAGAAACAGATAGACACCCCTCTCCCATAAGATTATATATATATATATATATATAAATTTTTTTTTTTTTTAGGGGACTTTTGGCGCAGCAAAATGGCTTTTTCTTTTTTCTAATAAACCCCCACTTAACGTTAACGGAAAAAAAAAACGTAATCTCATCAAAAATTTTTAAAAACCCTTCCAATTTTAAAATTTTCCTTTGACTTTCCTTACCAACCTTAAGTTTATTTTATCCTTTTCCCCTGAATATTTTGGTGGCCTTTTAAGGCTTTTTTCCTTTAACCCCGGCTTCTTTTTCTTTTCACTTTTTTTTTTTTTTCCCTTCCCTTCCCCCTAACTTTTTTTTCCCTTTTTTCCCGGGGGGAGGGACCCAAATAGTTGCATTTCCTTAATCAATAAAATTCTTGTTTTAAGGGCCTAATTGTTTACCCGCCCCTGGTACGGTGCCTAATGCTGAACTCCCGAGAAAAGGACAAAACGAAGGCCTGGCCCTTGTAAACCCCCAAAAAAAAAGAGGCGAAAAAAAACCAGAAAACCAAAAGGCGCCGATTAAAGGCCACGTCTTTTTGAAAAAACCCCCAAAATTTTCCCCTCCCCTTTCCTTTCCCCTTCCCCCCCTCCCCCCCTCCTCCCCCCTTTTTTTCCCCCTTTTTTCCCTCCCCTTTTTTTTTTACCCCCCCTTTCCCCCTCCTTTTCAAAAATTCCCAAAAAAAAAAATTTTGGGGAAAAAGGAACATTTAAATTTAAATTTTTTTTTTTTTTTAAAAAAATTAAAAAAGAAAGTTAATTATTTTTTTAAAAAAATTTTTTAAGTTTTCCCTTACAGTTGTATTTTGGGACCTTATCAAACGAATTTATGGTAAGCAAGATTTAAGGACAGGGAAAGTTAGCCGGAGAAGTGAACCTCCGACTTAGTGTGACTTCTTATTAAGCATGATGTTGTTTTTTTGTTGTTTCCCGGGGTTTAAGCTTAAGCAACTAACTTTTTAGGCAGGGGTTTTTGTCGTTTGGGGGAGGTAGGAAAGTTTTGTTTATGTTCCAAATAAAATATAACCCATTGTTCTACTTCCCTGACCCATGCACATATTATTACTGGCCCTTCAGGTAGCCTAATGTAAGGGGTCGGTTTTAGTTTACCAAAGTCATTGCTAAAACATTTTGACTTAAGCCGTGGCGCCTTGTACCACACAAAATCGCTTGAGGTCAGTAAACAAAACCAGAATTAATCCATATATCGGTAACGCGGATTATAAGGCGCACTGTCGTTTTTTGAGAAAATTAAAGGCTTTTAAGTGCGCCCTATAGTGCAAAAAATACGGTATATATATAGACACGCACGCTCAGAACCAACCCGCTCTCTCTCTCTCTCTCCTCTCTCTTCTACCTCTCCTCTCTCTCTTCTACCTCTCTCCCCTCTCTCCCCTCTCTCCTCTACCTCTCTCTCTCCCCTCTCTCCTCTCTCCTCTACCTCTCGCTCTCCTCTCTCTTCTACCTCTCTCCTCTCTCCTCTCTCTCTCTCTCTCCTCTAAAAGCACGTTACAATGCAGCTCCAATGTGTTGGATACAGAGCAACACTTTAATTTGCAGGTTCATTTCATGCTTCTTTTTTTCGGCAAAATGTGGAGTAAAAAAATCGGAAGAAATGATTATGCCTCTCAGGGGATTACTATTATTTGTACCAACACCGGAAACTTTATTCACGTTTCCCTTCGAGACGAGAAATTATCCACTTTTTTTCTTTTCCTGTAAACACGTGGTGGGAACACAAGTTGCGCAATAAACACGCACACACACGTACGAGGGCACAAACCTTAGCGTAGGATTGGGGGTGAGGAGGCGCCCGGGCCCAGATGAATGACTTCATGGCTTGTTTACTTATGGACGCTCCAGCTGTGAGCAGCTGGTAAACACTGTGACGTCTCCGAGAGCAGATGTACTGAAGAGACTCGCAGACACATTTATTCACTTGAAGCATAGTCACACACACGCACGCACACACACACACACACACACACACACACACACACACACACACACACACACACACACACACACACACACACACCACCGTGACCCAATTTGTTTTTGCGTCCATCTCCCCGGTCGGTCGCCTGCGAGCTCCCCGTTTACTCCTCCGTGGTTCCACCTCTTTATCACCGAGTTGAACATGATGGCTGATGCACTTCTGATCTGATTGTATGATTATAGAACTGATGCTGCTCATCCAGCCCTTGCCCCCCTTTCAGACTTTTCTCGAGGACAATCTGTGATTTATGTCTCTAAAAGGAAACATGAAACCAAAACGTAACGTTGAGATTGAACTAAACCCTCCTCCACATCTCTCTCTTTCTCTCTCTCTCTCCCTCTACCTCTCTCTCCCTCCCCTCCCCACCCCCCCTCTCTCTCTCTCTCCCTCTCTCTCTCTCCCTACCTCTCCCCTCTCACCCTCCTTCTCTCCCCTCCCTCTCTCTCCCTTCCCTCCCTCTCTCTCTCCTTCCCCCCCCCTCCCCCTCTCTCTCTCTCCCTCCTCCTCTCTCCCCTCTCTCTCCCTCCTCCCTCTCTCCCCTCTCTCTCCCCTCCCTCCTCCCTCTCTCTCTCTCCTCCCTCTCCCCCTCCTCCCTCTCTCTCCTCCCTCCTCCTCTCTCTCCACCTCTCTCCCTCCTCCCTCTCTTCTCTCTCTCTCTCTCCTCCCTCTCTCTCTCCCTCCTCCCTCCTCTCTCTCTCCCTCTCTCTCCTCCTCCCTCCTCTCTCTCTCTCCCCTCTCCCTCCCTCCCCCTCCTCCTCCCTCTCTCCTCTCTCTCTCCTCTCCCCCTCTCTCTCCTCTCTCTCTCTCTCCTCTCTCTCTCTCTCTCCTCCTCCCTCTCCCTCTCTCTCCCCTCTCTCCCTTCCTCCTCTCTCTCTCCCCCCTCCTCTCTCCCTCCCCTCTCTCCTTCTCTCTCCCTTCCCTCCCTCTCTCCACCTCTCTCTACCTCTCCCCTCTCTCTCTCTCTCTCTCCCTCTCTCCCTACCTCTCCCCTCCCTCTCTCTCTCTCCCCTCCCTCTCCCTCTCTCCACCCCTCCCTCCCTCTCACCCGCACTGTGGTTCTTGCATGGTGCTAATAAGCAGGCACACACACACACAGCCACTAAATTGGACCCAACTGAAGTTCCACCTCTTTATCACCAGTTGAACAAGTGGCATGATGCACTTTATATATATATATATATATTTATGATGCTGCCTGTCACGCCGCGTGTCATGTGGCTCCTACCTGTCAGCTCCAGTCTGTAACACCTGTGAGGACGTGCCAGTCTAATTCCATCATCAGAAGTGACACAAAGCGTCTCACCTCCGCCTCAGGTGTTTATTGTAAAGCAGAGTACACCCCCCCCCCCCCCCTCAGCTCCTCTGGAAGAGGCGCGTCTAAAAAAAATCCAATTTGTCAGAGCCGTCATTCAAACCCCGTTCCAAATGTGTCATCAAACGCTTGGAGACACACACACACACACACACACACACACACACACACACACAGCTCTCCGCGGTTTCCTTAGAAAGTTTGACAAAAGCTTTGCAGAGGTTTAATCCCAGGTCCAATTAGAAGCATCGGGAACACGCCGGCGTGTTCTTGTGATGTGTGGAGAACAAACACGCGACGCGGCATTGTTTGAATCCAAAATGGAGTTTTTTTTATTCCCAAGATCTCTTGAGGGGGGGTGGAGCTCCACGATAAGCCTCACATTGAAATGGCTAATTTCTGATTTTGGAATGTAAGGAGCTGTTAAAGTGGAAGAGCGGAGTCCATATTTCATGTGTGAGATCCCCCGTCAGAGCTCACCTCTGAGCTGTTGGTGGTTTGATGCACGGTGTGCAGCAGTATCTGGTCACCGTGGAAACATCGAGGCGGTGACCGCTGCATCTCAAACAGGAAGTAGAGCTGTCACTGTGTTCTTGTCTCAGACTTGTTCCCTACTAACTACTCCTTTCTGGCTTTTACACAATTTCTTATTTCATGCAAGTCATTCAAACGTCAATATATCTTTTTTTTAGATCTGTCGTTTTCGTAACGACAACAAAAAAAAAACGTGACGAGCTCGGTCGCATCGACAGAAACCCGACGGTCCACACTGTGAAAAAATGAAACGATGTGAAATATATCCACGGTCGATGGATGAACGGGTGCCGATGAACAGAAATCTCAGAATTCTCCGAACTCGCGCCAATTAAAATCCCAAAAAAACGTATACTAGTGTGTGTGTGTGTGTGTGTGTGTGTGTGTGTGTGTGTGTGTGAAAGAGTTGTTAAGCATATCGATTGTCGGCCGGCGGCGTCTCAGAGCGGGGAAAAGTTGTGCCGAGGCTTTTCCTCCCTCCGCCACACCGCTCCCACTGCTGTGGGTTTACAGCTTTGATAACCCGTCTGTTTACAGTGTGTGTGTGTGTGTGTGTGTGTGTGCGTGTGTGTGTGTGTGTGTGCTTCCTGTCTGCAAAGGATGAGAGATACATTTATAGATGCAACGGGTAAATCCACCCATGTGCGCTGGAGAGCGGCTTCAAGCCCTTTGTACCACACACACACACACACACACACACACACCTGAAGTTGAGGAATAAACTTCCCCATCAGATTATTCATATGCGTGTGTGTTTGTGTGCTGGTAAAGTGGCGGCCCAGTGAGACCCGGTGAGCCTCCATCCTTCTGCTTTTAGAGGAACGTGTGATTGCGAAACACCCGCGTGCCCAGACTCCCCCGGCAGCCTCTGATTGGCTGATTGGAGACAAATGAACGACTGCGCGGAGACGCCGGAGACTTATTCCAGTCTGATTAATGTGTTTTCCTCGATGCCAATTAAACACTGATTACACAAATTAACAACTCTGGGCCACCGTAATTACTAAGTGCTCACACGGGGACTGGTGTTGATGGAAAGTGTTGCGTGCGTGCACACACACACACGCACACACACACAGACCGACGCGCACACATCTGGAAGGCACCGCGCCCTCCTGGGTCCTCCTCTCCTTGCCCAAAGCCCCCTGTCCAATCCTGCCGGGTTGTTCTCCTCTAATGCTTTGAGCTCCGAGATAGAGTTACTAAACCACACCCGCCAAACACCGTCTCCTCTGACTCCACCTCACACACACACACACACACACAGCTTCACCCAAGAGCCATGCGAGAGAACACACACATCAGGCCTCAGACGGACAGCTGGTGCCAAAGGGTGCAGTTAGTGGATCCCCCCTCTGGGATGGGTCACCACCCCCTTCCCTGGGAGCCGGAGGGGGGGGGGGGGACAAGGAGAAGAAGTGAGATGAAAGGGAAGTATGAGAGGAGGAGGAGGAGGAGGAGGAGGGGGGGGGGGGTGACCGACAGAGCGAGAGATGGGAGAAATGAAAAGGGAAAGTGTTCTGCAGACTGAATGTAATGTGACACCGCAGACAGGCGGGGGGGGGGGGGGGGGTGACAGCATGGAAAGACACAGTCCACGAGACGGAGGGGGGGGGGGGAATGAAAGGATTGGCGCACATAAACTCCTTGATATTCAGAAACATGGGCCACTATGACTGGGCGCGTGAGCCCGGCGTGCTCGGACGCCGTCGTCCGGCGGCGGCGCTCGTCGCCCGCGGCTCTCGGCGCGTGGCGAGGTGTTCTGCCTCCTGACGGGGAAATGAGAAATGAATACCGCGGTACATTTGTGCCAACGGGAGAAAAACACACGCCGACCACTTCAACCCGAGTCTTGCTATTCGGTCGGCACACAAATCTGCTTTTGTGTGTGTGTGTGTGTGTTCAGTGTGTGTGTGTGTGTGTGTGTGTGGGGGGGCATGTCTCTGCCTTTATAAGTGTGTGTTCAACACAATGCATTTGATTGTTTCAGCAGAATTGTGCAGCAGAAAATTGAAAAACTGAAGAATAAAACAGTTTTTTGTCCAGCCAAGAGGATCCATATACAGTACTCATAAACTGTGTGTGTGTGTGTGTGTGTGTGTGTGATAGCTGTTTTTTTCCCGCCTCTGCTCTCAGTCGGCTTATTCATAAATGATCTTCATGTTTGGGATGCATTAGCACAATGTTCCTCGTTGTGTCGGGGGAAATACGAGGGATACGGACAAATAAATTGAGCGCGTATTAAATACCGTATTTTTCCTTCTTCACCAACACACACACACACACATAAATGACAATATCCATGTGTGGGTGTGTGTGTGTGTGTGTGTGCGTGTCTTTACGTCTCAGTGTGGAGAGGGAAAGGGCCAGCTGTGTCATTACACAAGCCTCACACGTCCACGATGCAAGCTAATTAGATTTGGACAGGCGACGGGCAGGACGACCGCGAGGTGAGAATTGGGGTGTGTGTGTGGGGGGGGATGAGAGAAGGACGAGACGGCGGGGGTGCGGAGCGTCGAGGAAATCTTTCAGCCGTGATTTGTGTCGAGCGTGTTGAAAAAGCAGGTGGTTTAAAAGCCAATTCCCACACGGCAATTACCCAAACACCTGATGCACAACACCGCTGAGATACACACACACACACACACACACACACACACACACACACCGTGATGAGCAAGTGACATTCTAATAAGCCACGAAGTCGGATAAAGTAACTCTGAAAGCACATAATAAAGTAGACGCGTAGTGTAGTGAGCAGTAAATCCCATGTCCCAACACACACACACACACACACACACACACACACAGAGGCCACTCAAGGTGTGTGTGTTGATCTGTTTAGAATGATGGCAGCCGTAATCAGCGTAATGTTTGCCCGGAGCCGTGTACCGACATTTAGAACAGTGGATTATTGGAGCGAACCCCCCCCCCCCCCCCCCCCCACACACACACACTATTACAGTATTACGATAATCCATCTCCTGCGTGTCTCCTCCGGTGCAGTGAATGAATGTGATGAACCGAGTGACTGATTACTCGTGTTGAGGACCTCTGATTTTCTCCCATGTCACCTTATCGCAAAAAAAAAAAAGCGACAGTCCGATCGTGGGTTCGAACACGATTCGATCCCGACCCGCGAGAACGGTTGAACCCGACTCATTGTGCACCTGAGGGCAGGTGAACCGAGCCGCCGCGCATCACGGCAGTTATTGTATGGAAACGCGTTAAACTAGAACGGGCACTCGGTAGAGCGCATACCTTCGCATATCACAAGATTGGGCATTGAATTATGAACATGTTGGACAACCCAGACCACCCTCTCCACCACCTCCTACAGGGACAGAGGAGTACTTTCTCCAGACGTCTCCTCACGCTCCGCTGCCACAAGGACAGATACAGGAGAACATTCCTGCCGACGGCTATGAGGCTCTACAACAGATCACCTCTTGCCAGATCATAGTGCAATAACTGAATACTTACACTATGTTGATCTGCACTTCACACATCTCATTTGTTTGCACTACACACATACACACACATTTCATTTGCTCTGCACTCATACACACACTTTGCTTTTTGCACTCTGTCTATATTTAATATTTTTGTATTTGATTTGTCAGTGTTGTTGTGTGTTGTGTATGCATGTGTGTTGTATATTTACATATATATTTTGTTTTGTATTTTACTTTATTTTACTTGTATACTTCTATATCTTTCATCCCTGTTTCTTATATTTTGTGTTTTGTTTTTTATTCTTGTGTGTTGCTGCTACTGTCACGACAAATTTCCCCTTGGGGATTAATAAAGTATATATCTATCTATCTATCTATCTATTAGTTGCATGACAATTGGATACAAATTGACCGTGCTATGGTAAAAAGAAGATGTTGACCTTTTCATGACCTTGACCTTTGACCCAATTGATCCCAAAATCTAATCAAATGGTCCCCGGATAATAAACAATCATCCCACCAAATTTCATGCGATTCGGTTTAATACTTTTTGTGTTATGAGAGTAACACGCATACAAATAAATGAATGAATTAATTAATTAATTAATTAATAAATACATGGCGATCAAAACATAACCTTCCGCATTTTCAATGCAAAGGTAATCAAAACAATTTTAAAAAATCTAAACTAAAGTGATGCGGTGGCTTCTTCCACCGGCCGACACGTATATGAACGGTTAACGGGACGCATCCGTCTGCACGACCTGCACTGTCAGCACTTTCTGTCTGCACTAATATCCCCAATTCATTCGTTGTCCCCGTTGTTGTTTTTGTATTGAACACACATGTTGCTATTCTGTTGTCTTTTATGTCTTTTTTTATATTTATCCTACTATTGGTATTTAACATGTATGTAAGACAAAGCGTACGTGTAACGTCAAATTCCATGTACAATAAAGATGATTCTGATTCTGATTTTGATCTATTTTCAAATGTAAAAAAATTCCTCACAATTACAGTGCCCAGTAGTGGAAACACAACCGTGACACGGCACAATGTGGAGGATATTTTAGAGCTGGATGGGAGCGTTATTATTCGAGGAGGACTGCAGCATCGGCAGCTTTGGGTCTGTGTGAGCCGCGATAAGGGCCAATCACATCGGCTCTCGTCCCCCTTTTATATAAAGAGCACTTTAATTGGCCAGTCACAAAGACCACCCCCGACATGAGCAGCAGCCCGAATGAGAACACACACGGGACCAGAGATACGCTCCTCCAGGGCTGATTGGGTCCAGCTCGGAGACAAATTTACATTTTCAAAAGACATCAAAATCCCCAGTTCATGTGGAATAATGATGTGTAATAAAATGAACCTGTGTGAGTCACATGGGCACGTCTACACACAGCGACAATAAAGACATCACGGGATGTATCAAAAGAATACGAAACCAGCCGGATGTTTAACGTGAGAAACTCTTAAAGCCACAGCTTCTCATCATTTCTGTGTTTTTATTCAATAAAATGTGACGGTTCCTATCTCGATGTAACCTTTCAATGTGCTCAATGGAAGCTTGTTTAAAATGGAAGAAAGAGCGAGTAACTCCCCCTTTTTGTGAGGGTGTAAACTCTTTACAGAACACAGTGGATTGTGGGTAATACTCATCCTCGTAATGAAATGGAACTCCATCGAGGCTGAGCGGCGTGGAGGAGGAGGAGGAGGAGGAGGAGCCACAGACTCGTTCTCAGGGGAACGGAGAGCGTTCATTTCAAAAGTCACCGATTTGATGAATGTCTTGCCCTTTTTCATGAGAAATCAAATGTAATAGCCCCGAGCTGCGTGGTGTGATCCAACGCCAGCGTCTGCATGAACATTTTTATTTTACACACCAACTAGAAAATTTGGCACGAAATTGAAATGGCGCGACTCCGACCGAGAGGCGTCAGTGTCCGTGTAACGGAACGGGAGGCGAGAGTCCGGCTGCTGCCTGGAACAGAGAGAGAGAGCAGGGTGACGGGGTCCTTCCTTCCTTGCCTCCTTTCCTTCCTTCCTTTCCTTCGTTCCTTGCCTGGCTTCCTTTCCTTCCTCGGCTTCTTTCCTTCCTTTCCTACCTGCTTTGCCTCCTTGCCTACCTTCCTTCCCTCCTTGCCTAGCTTCCTTCCTACCTTTTCTACCTTCCTTTCCTCCCTTCTTTGCCTCCTTTCCTTTCCTACCTTCTTTGTCTACTTTCCTTCTTTCCTTGGGTAGCTTCCTTCCTACCTTTTCTTTCTCCTTTCCTTCCTTTCTTTCCTTCCTTCCCTTCCTTGCCTCTTTTTCTTCCTTCCTTTCATTCCTTTCTTTCCTACCTTCCTTGCCTCCTTTCTTTCCTTCCTTCCATACCTCCTTTCCTTCCTTCTTTCTTCTCCTCCCTTCCTTGTTTCTTTTCCTTCCTTCCTTCCTTGTATACCTTCCTTGCCTCCTTTCCTTACTTCATTCCTATCTTTTATTCATCCCTTCCTTCCTTCCTTTCCTACCTTCCTTGCCTCCTTTCTTTCCTTCCTTCCTTCTTTTCCTCCCTTCCTTGCCTCCTTTCCTTTCATACCTTCCTTGCTTCCTTGCCTCCTTTTCTTCCTTACTTTTCCTTCCTTCCTTGCCTCCTTTTCTTCCTCCCTTCCTCCCCTCCTCTCTGATTGTGACTTGCTGCCGTGTGAGAGCAGCTCATGATGCGTGGTGTAATCTCATGTGAGAGTCCTGCATTAGAAATATAATTTTACACTCCAACTAGTCGAGAAGTTCTGCGTTCTCAAAGTGCTCCGCCGGTGGAGAGAAGATACCAAATACACCGTGAACATGGTGTAAATACGTGGAATGTGTGTTTTCCCCCCTGAGATGATCCTCTCTGATGATCATCTCCTCGTGTTTTCTATCCAGTTTGAAACGCAGGCGCCAGAATAAAGCGACACGTTGTGGAGCGCCGACAGACAGGAAGTCACGCCGAGGGGCGTCGCTTCAGTGAGGAGCCAAACGCCACGCGGTACCGAGAGCACAGCCGAGCCACCGGGCTGAAAGACCGCTCATTACTTAGGGTGTGTGTGTGTGTGTGTGTGTGTGCTACCGAAAGGCCCGCGTCAACAGACAAACAGGATAATTCCTTTTTTTTCTCGTTCGCTTGAATGCTTTCATTTCATTTTCATTTGTTTGCCTTTTTCTCTCGTTCTACTCCCACATTCAGAAGCTAGAGTGAAGTCCTGTGAGGGGCGATTCAACACACACACACACACACACACTCATTTTACAACAGGATAACAAAATGTCTGTGAGAACGGTGTGTTTTGGTGTGTGTGTGTGTGTGTGTGTGTGCACTTAATGAGATGAACGCACTCGCGCTGCCCCCTTCCCCAATTACAGAGAGTGGAGGGGAGAAATAAGTGGGAGAAAGGAGAGGGAGATGAAACGCACGGCGGCGATATGATTGCAGAGAAAGATCAAGCGAGCAGGAAGGGGGGAATTAGAAGAATGGTAAAGAAGAAAACAGATAAAGTGAGTCCATTAGCCGACAGATGATGCTCTCCTTAAGGAGCTCACTTCATCCGTCTTGGCTGAGGACCGCAGACTCGGTTGTGATTGGGTGCTTTTCATTTCTGTTTCCTCTTCTCTCACCCGTCCATCCGTCAGAGTGACCTCACCGACAGCCTCTTCTCCTTCCACCTCCTTTCTCTCCAAACGACCGATTTATCTCTCTTAGTCTACTTTTAGGAGTGTATCTTCTAATCCATATAAATCAGCCACCTTTTTTCTCTCATCCGGACTATTATCTACTCAAGGTCATGTCCGTCAAAAAAATACATGCACATTAGGGAGATAAACTACTCGATTTAGAATATATTCATTTAAAACTAACGTGCTCGTCGGTATCAAAAGCTCGGACGCATTACTTTCAACTAATGTGTCTAAAATAGTAGCATTTCAAGATTGAACTCTTGCTCCAAATTAGCAAAGGTCTATTTTTATCACAATGTAAAAGCCCTGATAGTTAAGCCCCTCCTACTTTAAAATGCCCAGACAGACACCATGCAGATATATCAGCCATGAGACCGTGTACTTCTCGGTGGAACTAGATTGGGCACTCGGTAGAGCGCATACCTTCGCATATCACAAGATTGGGCATTGAATTATGAACATGTTGGTATTAGTTGCATGGCAATTGGATACAAATTGACCGTGCTATGGTAAAAATAAGATTTTGACCTTTTCATGACCTTGACCTTGGACTCGATCGATCCCAAAATCTAATCAAATGGTCCCCGGATAATAACCAACCATCCCACCAAATTTCATGCGATTCGGTTTAATACTTTTTGAGTTATGAGAGTAACACGCATACAAATAAATAAATACACGGCGATCAAAACAGAACCTTCCGCATTTTCAATGCGAAGGTAAACATACAACACGGAGACTTCATTGTGAACAACTTAAAGCCCTTGTAAAAGCAAAAATAACTGGACACCAACATTTTGAGCATTTACATAGTAAGTCCGAAACCAAACGAGGCCGTTGTTGTTGCCGATGTGCCATATAAACCCTTTTTTTGGGGCACTCTATATCAGACTGTAGAAGTGACCACTTAAAAGATGTCTGAGGAGCAGCGTCGCAGCGTTTGGAACGCGTCGGTAAAGATAAGCAGCGATGTGGAAATCAACTTCTTTAAGGACGTGTCTCTCTTTCTCATGAGGAATGGTGGATCTCGGGCAATAACTCTGCACACCGTGACGCAGATGAAATGTAAGTACACACAAATAATGGTTCTTTAAAAGGCTTTGTGTTTCTCAGGAGAACCATCGCCGACTGAAGAACCTTATTTTTTCATTTGAGGCACCTTTACAGGTTCTTTGAATAACCCTTTAAGGATATGGTTCTTTAAAGAACTCTGGTTTGAAAGGTTTTTTGTGGAACCAGAAATGGTGAATAAAGAACCATTTTTTGAAGGTTCTTTGAGACACATCTATAGGTTCTTTTAAGAACTCTTTCAGGAAATGGTTCTTTAAAGAACTCTGGTTTGAAAAGTTATTTGTGGATACATAAATGATCCCTTAAAGAACCATTTGTTGAAGATTCTTTGAGACACATTTATAGGTTATTTGAAGAACTCTTTAAGGATATAGTTCTTTAAAGAACCCTGGTTTGAAAGGCTCTTCGAAGAACAAAATTTGTGCCTTGAAGAACCATTTTTGAAGGTTCTTTGAGACACATTTATAGGTTCTTTGAAGAACTCTTTAAGGAAATGGTTCTTTTAGGACCCTGGTTTGAAAGGTTCTTTGAGGAACCAGAAACGGTTCTTCTATGGAATCCCTCCGAAGAACCGTTTTCGGTTCCAGATGGCAGCTTCGCTGTTCTGCGTGCGGGTGGAAGTACAGCCGGCGTGTTCCCCTCGCTCCTCTTGACGTGGTTCTGGTTTGTTGAAACGTGATTCCTGATGACACGCCGAGTGTCAGGTGGCCGCCCCCGGGTGCCGCTCGGCCCGACACTAATGCAATACCTCCATTTTCGCAGAAAGCCTCTAATCCCTGCATGGAACTCCAAAGAAGGGAATTAACGCCCCGGTGAACACACACACACACACACACACCTTATAGAAGAATAGAATATACACTATATAGTGCAAAGACCCGAAAACGCTGATCTGATTTTGGGGCCTGAGAAGGTTGGTAACACAATTAAAATGATTGAATTAATTTCTCAATATTCGGTTTTATTGCGCAATACAGGAGATCATTTTACCAGTGAAATTATGTACTAGTGCAGCACTCCCAGTTCCTCACTCCCAGTCCAGATGGACAGGAAGACATCACAAATTAGTGTTTTTACAGGAAATGGGAGGCAAATTGACATGCCGCAGTTTACAGTAAGTGCCTTCTTCGATAAGGCATAACATTTTTTTTTTAAAGCCCACTTTCTTTTATGTAAAAAAAAAAAGGTAATCTGTTTCTCGAGCCATTTGACGTAATAAGCACTTAAAAAGGCTTCAAACTGAGGAGGGTTCAGACAGCGTGTCACCGAGGAGACAGACACCACCGTGTTTCACACGCAGTACTGCATACACACACACACACACACAGTTCAAACACATGCCACCACTTTGATTGGGCCCACACACACACACACACACACAATCGAACACTTCTGTCACGCAAGCCGAGTCTCCACGCTGGCGGCCTCCTCACAGAGGCATGCCCACCTCTAGCCTGGATCAAAGAGCTAAGCTAAAAAACCTCTGACCACACACACACACACACACAACCTCTCTATTCCTGTATGAGATCAAAAAGGGTCTTTTTAGCTCTGAGCCCATACCATGAATCACCATACGCAGACGAGTGTGCACAAACACACACACACACACAGACGCAGACACACACACCTGTAGCAGATCAAACGCTGCAAGCTGAGAGGCACACACCTGCAGCCAGAGTAAAGCCCTTTGGACTGAACAAGTAAATCATGCTGCTCGAACACACACACACACACACACACACACAATGAGGTACACTCCCGCACTCCGTGACTGTGGATTCTCTATGCAAAGGATCTTATTCAAATGGCCCGATGGCATCGCCACAATGAGACACACAAACAAATAAAGAGCCCCGACCAGGTGCGTTTGGCATGGGGGGGGGGGGAGGTTGGGCACATTTGATGTTCTTCAAGTGAGCAATCTCGCCTCCGCATCACTTCACGGCCCCTGCGAATGTCACAGTAAATGACTACAGCCACACAGAGAGAGAGAGAGAAAAAAGACAGAGATGGGACTCAAATAAAGTGCAGCGGCACAAAAAGAGAGACACTGGAAGGTTGCCAATTCGACTCCGAAATACCGACTGAAAGACTCTCGATGAGCGAGAGCGAGAGAGCAAGAGAGAGAGAGAGTCGCTTTCTTCACGCCCGCTGTGAGACTGCTCTTGAGCCGTCAACTAATCTAGTGCTGCCGCGACAAGGCCGGGGATTTGAAAGGGGAGAGAGAGAGAGAGAGAGAGAGAGAGAGAGAGAGAGAGAGAGTCTCTGATGTATGTTCAGCCACCTGCAGTTTTATTTCCACCAGTTGTTTGTGTAAATCTGAATCTGTACGTACCAGGAAGCTGACAGCTGTGATTACGTTAACACCTTTTTTGGGGATTCCGTGAATCCAGATTTTAAACCGAGTCGGCATCCTCGATATGGATGGAGTGCAACATGTGGGTGGAATGTAATAGTTCAGTTTCATAAGCAGGTTCATTTGCCATGCCGCTGGGTTTTTAAACTTGATTTTTCCTGTTTCCGGCAAAAACGGTTTTGGCAGGAAAAGTGAAAAAAAATCAAACCTCCTGAGGTCCGATGGAAATGATTAATGTTCAGAAGCGGCCCGCTAAGACGAGAGGCCGGAGCACCGGAGGAGTTCAATTATACGATTGAAAACTAAACTCAAAGCCGTCACTCTTAGTCAAATGTCGCTGATGTGGCGTTCCCTCATGAACCGCTATCATACAAATATGCAATATGAATATGATCTGAATGAGATCTGTTAACGTGCATCTACTGTAATAAGTGGTCGAGGTGTGACCGTGGGGGGGAGCAAAGCAGAAAAGGAAGTAAACGGCTCCCGTGGTGTGTGAGAAATATGGTGATGAATATGTCATATAATCATGGAACAGACAGAACATAGCCTGCAGTACACACACGTGTCCACTAGTGGAAGCCATACTTAACCCTTGTGTTGCCTTAGGGTCATTTTGACCCGATTCAATGTTTCACCCTCCTGTTACCTTTATATTTACTAACATATTTTACCCTTTGGGTTCAATTTGACGCCAGCAATTAAAACCTCCAGAAAATTATTAGAATTAATATTGTTTTCCAAGTTTAAGTGTGAGGCACTTTATGTTTGTTTGTTGACTACCGAAAGAACACCAACATTAAACATTGAATGGGGTCAAATTAATCCTAAGGCGGGGGGAGGGTGTAATATTGATTCGGGTCAAAATGACCCTAAGGCAACACAAGGGTTAAGGTGCGTTCACACCAAAAGCGAAGCGATTTTTTGCATCGCCCAAAACGCGTGAGTTTACTCGCTCGACCATTCGCCGTGTTCAGGTCATAAGCGTGGAGACGCTCCGCGAGGGGCGGGGCTTGTCTCCGTGTCTCGTCTCCGTAACGACCGTTATCTCCTTCATCCACCAGAATAACTAACCACTAGTTCTGCTTTATATTTGTCGTGGACGTCCCACACACTGACGCCCTCGTGTTTGGGTTCATGACATCACCCGGAGGCTCACTCAGCTCGGTCACTTTCACCGATGAAGTTACCGTTACGTCTGAAAGACTTCCGCTTCCAGCGCTACGAGAGCGGAACTCGAGAGCCGATTGGCCCGAGTGGCGAGATGACGTCTCAAAGTTGAAATATTTCAACTCGAGGCGAAAATTGCGCCGCTGAAAACGGGAAAATATCGCGTCTATCGCAGCCACAAACGTCTGTACGTTGACTTTTCATGGGATTCGGTCGCGCGAAAAAATAGTTTCGCTTTTGGTGTGAACGCAACTTTAGAGACGAGTCCCGGGGTTTAAAGTTCTTCGTATCACAAAGCCCCTTCATATTTACTACATATGGTCAAACTGTCACAGCGGCACTCGGTTTCATGTATTAGTCATCGTCTCATCGTTCTCTGACGCTCATTTCCAAACACAGAAAAACACTCCACAAAAAAAGAAACATGACCGGTCATCGCGTAAGCATCCCATCCGTCTCAAAAACAACGAACAGCGCTTGAGATGCGAGATGGAAAATATTCACGCCATCAAGAATCTGTTTTTGGTCTGACATTTTGAAAGGTGTATGCTCTCCCCCTTCCACAGAGGACTCGGTGCTTCATGAAGGCACTTTATTTGGTGACCTTTGACCTTGCTTTCCTTTTTATCAGATGCTGTGAAAAGAAAATGCCGAGAAGGTCTTGAACAGGAGCCGTCAGCCGAAAATAGAATTTCAAATTTTTAAAAAAAGACATCAAATCATATCAGTAAATTGCCAATGGATGACGGTCAAGGCTTTTTTTCGGGTGCCTCTCTTTTGATTAAATGTGACTAAAGATGCCCGGGTCATCAAGTAAATCTCCTCTTTGTGACGCTTCTAATGTTCAAGTCGATCGATGATGAGGTGTTGATTGAGCTTTATTGTGATATTAAAAGGTCATACTTGTCATCATAGGACCGGGTTGTATTGGCAGATCTTTATTTTACGCACAGACATCACAAATAATATTGTTGCTCCACTTTACCTGGTTCTAATCTAAATGAGTCAGGAAACTGCTGCAATATTCATTCATCAATGTGCTCTGCAGCTCCTTGGAGATCCTTTATTAATCTTCACCCCGTCACTCCTCAACAGTGGAAAATAATTTCTCTCCAGACTACAGCTCCCTGGAGCCGCTCTGCTTTCACACGAGCCAGAGGTTCTTTTCGTTTTTCCTAAATTAAAGCGGAACCGCGCAGCGACTGCTGGAAAGTCTCGTTCTGACTCTTCGGGTCTTAACACGACTTGTACTGCCTTTGGCCCTCGAGCAAGCGGCACACAACGTGTAGGTCACCGGCATGCCCTCAAGATGCATGTACTGATGCGTGTACTGATGCATGCACTGTACACGCGTGTTGAACTTTGAAAGCCGTGACGTCAGATAGAAATATATATATTTACACTTTTACAGAAAATAAATCATTGTCGTCAGGCTCAGACCAGGAGGGGCAGGTTACGTGTGTGTGTAAACAATACATGGAGCCGATCTTCACATTTAGGAACTTAAAACTAAAGAAAGTTTCATATTTTTTTGGTTTGACAAAATGATACAAGTACAAATCCCAGCAACCTTGAAATCCTGAAGATCTAAAGCGTCCGCCAGATTCTGCCACTTGTCAAAGTTTTGCATCACTGACGACGTCATGGATTTGACCTTTGCAGACACACACACACACACACACACACGTGTCCCGTTGTCCATCTGCCTGTCTCGCCGGTCCTTTTCTTTGTGACGTCCGGCTGCTCAGTCAATCAATAGAGTTCAAGCTTTGCAAGCGTTCTGCTTTATTTGGACGTGCCGCTGTGGAACCGTCTTGAAAAGCACAAGATAAGCTGTTGTGCTGTTCCAACACACACACACACACACACACAGGATCAATAGCAACCCTCCTCCGTGTGTTACATAATAAGCACCAAGGCCTAAACAGTAGAACAGCCTCTGCTCCTCCTGTGTGGCCCGCAGCGCTGGAGACGCTTTAGTCCCTCATGAAACAGAAAACAGAAGAGGAGCAATGGCCAAACAACAAACAACGGAGAAAGAGAATGAGAGCGGGGGAGGCCAGAGCGGATCCCACATGGCTCGTGTTTTAAAGCTCTGAAGGATGTTTAGGTGGAAAACTTCTATAAAAATGCATCTTTCCACAACACATGTAGACACTCAGGCCATGACCTCTCTACCTTATATTTATATAAAGTATTTACTCTTAACTGACCGGTGTAAATAGTGGAACGATAACTCGACTGACCTCTCAGTGAGCGAACGGACACAACTTCCAAACTCTAGGTCGTAGAAACTACTTTGTGAGAACACGGGAACTAAAGAAAATTGGATAAATGCACCTGCTGCAATCTACTTTGTACACACACACACAGTCACACACACAGTCACACACACACACACACAGTTGATTATTTTCCATCAGGAGACTCTGGCTTCTTCTTTTCAGCCAATACTTTTTCTGCTCTCAGAAGAAAACACTTAGGAATGGTAGAGGGTTAGTATCGACCTGACACACACACACACACACACCTGTCATGCAGCATATACTGTATGTAGTCTCCACAGACACAAACTATGCCCCTGAATCCCCCCCCCCCAAATAATAACACACACACAAACACTCATAATGTGTCAGGAGGCTGCTGCCGTGTTCCTCCTGACAGACAGGAAGTAAGGGAGTCAGCCGGGGACGCATTCACACCGTCTTATCCTCTATTGCTCGCTGTCCTTCTCGCACACACACGCACACACACACACGACCCACAATCCATCAGTGAAGAAAGTCTACGAAATTCTAACTACGTGAATGTGAGATTAGATTTGTGTCTGTGGGCGAAGAAAGAACATATACATGTGTGTGTTTGTATATATATATATATATATATATGTATATATACACTACCGTTCAAATGTTTGGGATCACCCAGACAATTTTGTGTCTTCCATGAAAAATCACACTTTTATTTATCAAATGAATATAAAATATAGTCAAGACATTGACAAGGTTAGAAATAATGATAAATATTTGAAATATACATTTTGTTCTACAAACTTCAAGCTCAAAGGAAGGCCAGTTGTATAGCTTATATCACCAGCATAACTGTTTTCAGCTGTGCTAACATAATTGCACACGGGTTCTCTAATCAGACATTAGTCTTCTAAGGCGATTAGCAAACACAATGTACCATTAGAACACTGGAGTGATAGTTGATGGAAATGGGCCTCTCTACACCTATGGAGATATTTCATTAGAAACCAGACGTTTCCACCTAGAATAGTCATTTACCACATTAACAATGTAGAGAGTGTATTTCTGATTAATTTAATGTTATCTTTATTGAAAAATCAGTGCTTTTCTTTGAAAAATAAAGTCTTTTCTAAGTGATCCCAAACTTTTGAACGGTAGTGTATATATATATACACACACATTATATATATATATATATATATAAGTGTGTACCCAGCACACCTACAAAAGACACACACATGCACACATAAATATCCACATTCTCTCCATCCCTCTATAGAAGAAAAAAGACAGAGCGCTCCTGCTGCTCGACGACTACTCCACACACACACACACACGCACTCACACACACACTAAACCTCCTGCAACCTCAAACCACACACTAATCTGGACACCTGCCAGCACAAAGGTCCCAGTGAAATGAAGACACGATGTGATGGCTGGGTGCAGACAACATGACATACGTAGAGCTGCTCAGTTTAAAGCACGTTACATGGAGCGCAAGTAAATGTTGACAAATGAGACCGTAAGTGGAAGATAATACAAAATAAAACATGCCGACGTAGGACCCGTGGACGACGGTGATCACTTTGACGAGGCGTTTCATTCACCCTCTCCTCGCTGGAACACGGTGAAGCACATCCTCACGTCTGCTTTTCGCTGTTTGACACTGATGTGAGAGAAGGACTGTGTGTGTGTGTGTGTGTGTGTGTGTGTGTGTGTGTGCACATGTGTAAAGCATGCATGCCAGTCCATTTCATCGCGCTCAGAACTCTCCCCGCCCGAGTGTCCTATCGGTGACCTCAATCCACTCGAGCATGCCCAGCGGTCCAATCGGCATCGAGCTCCAGCTCGGTTGAGCCAATGATATGTGTCATATCAGACCTAATCACACTGATAGACCCGCTAAGTGGGTCAGCGTGTCTTTGCTTGACCTGGTTGGAAGAAAAAAAACTTTTAAAATTCCTAATCAGAAGCATAACTTTATCAAAAGGCCTGAAAATTGGGACCTGACATTTTTATTAAATTTTTTCTAGGCATGAATAAAGTGCAATGGTTTTCCAGCTGGGATGCTGGAGCCACATTTTAATGCAATTACCTAGGGCAAGGTTCGCAATAATGACGACCAGCAGTATTTTTTCATGACACGTTGGCTACTTATCAACCATTATCATTATCCACATTAGCATCCGGGTCAAAATAAAACTGCACGTATTATAAAACATAACGGTCCACGTCGCTGTTGTTCGGTGAACCCCATCTGACTTTACACCTTCCGCCGGAAACTGAAAAACACGTCTTTTCTGGATTGAAACACAGATTAGCTCTTCAGTGGCGCTTAAATGTCTCTTACTTATCGTACTTTTGTATTTCGACTTTCTTGAAGAAGTGTGACTTTCTGTATTATTGTAGTTCTTAGTTTGTACTCTTGGTTGATGCACATATTGTAAGTCGCTTTGGTCAAAAGCGTCTGCTAAATGACATGTGATGTAATGTAATGTAATGACTTTCAACATTTTAACGTTTTTATGTCATTTGAAGTATGATGTGCTCCTCTGTGATTTGGGTTTCTAAAAAATGTCTGTGAAACAATATGAAAAACTACCACTGTCGAAATGACACGGGGTGTACTTTCTTAAAATTCTGAAGAGTTGTGGCCTGGTGTTCTGGACTCTTATCTTGCTCGGCGATATAGAATATGATTGAATTTTATGAAACAAACTAGATTTGATGCGTCCTCGACTCCGGTCAGAATGTAGAGTCGAGGCTGTAAAGTAAGGCTGTTCCCGTGCTGTAAATGTGAATCAGTCAAACAGCTGTGGAGCTAGGGGATAAGTTATGAATAAAGAAGCGAGGGTGGAGAGTTGAACAGATGAGAGGTGGAGGAAAGGGGGGGGATGGGAAGAGCAAGACGGAGACATTAAAATGCTGCCGTCACTTAAACTCTAAAATGAAAGATCGATGGGCTTATTTAAATGTGCTGCCAGAGACGAGAGTTGGCTCATATAAAGCCTCACATTTATGAGAGGAGGGGTGTGGGCATCGATTGACTGAGAGAAAGAGAGGGGGAGAGAGGAGGAGGGACAGAGAGGATGGGGGGGGGGGATTAGGGGGATCAACCTTGGCTCATGAATTTCATCCTTTTCCTCCGAAAATAAAACGTCCTGATAAATGACAGGGATAGAGGGGTCGGAACTTGGAAAATCTACAGCCTTCGATTGGCCGCCTGGCACAGCTTATCGAATCAATAAGCCCACCCTCCCCTCCCCTCCCCTCCACTAACCCTGTCCCGCATCTGTTTTGCTAATTTCAATTAATTCACCCCTGACTCCAGCACACATGCAAACACAACTCCTGAGGTATGGATATCCCCCCTCTCCTCTCTCTATCTCCCCCCCCCCCAAGGCAAAGACAGCTGGAAGGGGTTGGTGTGTTTGGGGGTGGGGAATGGGGGGGGGGTCGTGGTTACTTGGGTGCTGGTACCGAGACCTTGACATGAGTGGGAGGCCGAAAGCAGCTGACTCTGCAGCCACACCGTGCCTCCGTCTCCCACCTCCTTCTCAACACCTATAGGGAGGGAGGGAGGGAGGGAGGGAGAGGCAACTTTTGACACACACACAGGTGTTGTGTCATCCCGTCATCATCGATTGAACTGCAGACACCGTTTCCTGAGTGACAAGCGCGGTGCGCCGCATTCCCTCTCCAACCCCCCCCCCCACACACACACACACTCCATTTCATATTCTCACCCGCTTTCTTTGCCACTCCTCTCTCCCCCCTTGTCCTCCTCGCCACACTGCCTCCCTCCTTCTTCCCCTCCCCATTCCTCCTCTATCTTCCGACACTTAAGCGGGACACACGCATTCTTCACGGGTTCACAAATAGCTCACCCCCACCTCTAACGCACGCACACACACACATATCAATATATGCACAGACATTCCAAAGACCCCTCCTCCACCTAACCCCCAAGTCTCAAGCCTTACATCCCCTCAGCCCGCCACGCCATCTGTGACCCCGGAGAAAGCGGTGCGCTGACACCACGCCTGACCTTTTCGGTGCTTTTGTTTTGGCACTCTGGTGATCCCACGAGGTCCACGCACACTACAACACACATTCACAGGTTCTCACCATCTCTCTCTCTCTCTCTACAGCTGGAAAAGAAGAAGAAAAAACAACGCAATGCACAATGTTTCCCCGGCAGGTCATGATGCTGGATGCACCAACTCCTCCGAACACTAAACCCTCCGCAACAACACATCACACACACTAATCTGGACACCTGCCAGTATGCCGATGCTGTGGTCAAGCAGGTCATTGAGTAAGAGGGGGGGATTATGAATGCTTGGTAAATGTAACTCTCCCCCCATATATTCAATACCTTAATCTCATGACCCCGACAAGCCGTGTACCATCACAATAACAATGCACCTCCCCCACAAACAATGAAGCCGACTTCATTCACGGTGAATCCAGTAACACCCTCTGCATCGCCCTCCTGCAGGGACACATCACAGCTAACGGGCACGCCTGGTCTCATAAATCTCACCCTTGTTCCCATCATCTCACTGTCCCCCCCCTGGTCACCACGGTGCCATGTACACATCGGAACTTTGTAGAATGAGTTGATTTTAATGCACATGCATTAATAAACACAGGTGCATCATGGGACATGTGTTGAGCCCCAGGACTCCGGAGGCCAGAGCTCCTACCTTGTCCGTGCAACATGTGGCAGCAGCTTCCCAGAAGGAGCAGCAGGAAAAAAAGCGGCGGACACGAGCTCCGGCTCCGGGCCGTCCGCGGCCCCGACCCCGTCTCCGGCATCTTCTGTCGGCCCATTGCCGCCGCGGGTCCCTCCAGGCGCTCCGGAGACCCCTCAGGACCGCCGCACACTCCCCGGTTCATCCGGCGGGAGAAGGGACCAACAGAGTCGGCTTGTGCTCCGCTGCTTCACCTCTCTCTCTCGTTCTCTCTCTCTCTCTCTCTCTCTGAAACCAGAGTAAGTCCGCGCTCGTGAAGCTCCGGGACTTCACCGACCCGTCCTCCCGCTCTCACCCTCCGCAGACTTCCCCTCGCTGGTGTCGGGCTTCACGGTGCGACGGCCCGGTGCTCTCTCTCTGCGGCGGCGGCGGAGTCCGTGTGTCTCTCCGTCCTGCGATACCTCATTTTCATCTGGATGTATCCGTATAAAGCGAGGAATTAATACATTTGAGAGTATTATTTTGTGGACTTATCGGCTTATTCTATTCTATCAAACCACAAATCCGCGCTCGTTTAGACGTCTCCTCTGGGGGGATTTGTCCCGCGGATCATTTCACGTTAACCGTTGAGAGGCAAATACATCCCGTAATTCCAGTAATTGATTCTGGGGATTCAGAAACAGTCTATTGGCGATGGAGAGAGATGTTGTCTGTTAGCTGGAGTAAGAAATCCCCCCCAAAAATTAGCATTAACTGTTATCCCAAGTGGCCGCGGGGTCCAAAATGATCCGCCACTCTCCCGGGAGGGGGTCCTCTTCCCTCGGATACCAGAGAGCCGTAACGCGCCAGTAGTCTCCGGAGCAACAACAAAAATGACACAACAGGTTAGCGGACGATAGAATATAAACGCATATTACAAGTTGCTCTGCGACACCCGGTAGTTTTATATCTCTCCCCGCGAGGGCGAAGGGGAGTTAGTTAAAGCCCAAAAAGTAACAGTCGGGTGGAGGGAAAGAACCAACGGTCGTGTTCCTCTCGCTGCCGCTGCTGCTGCGACACTGGGGCTTTTCTTCTTCTTCTTCTTCTTCTTCTGCTTTTTATCCAGTCTTCAACGGTCCGGGAGAGATAAACGGTTCCTTTAAAGACGTGTCATTGTTCTCCCTGCGTACTCACGGTGGTTTTAGTCCGTTTTAGTCCGTTTTCGTGTTGTTCTTCCTTCCTCCGGCACCCTGTTGAGGCTTCGGAGAGCCGACTGAGGCGATGCGTCTCCCTGAACCGAACACCTGCCACCCTCCTCAGCCGGGGGGGGGGTAGGAGAGAGGGCTCTGGCTCGGCCTTGTTTAACGGCCTGTTCCGCCTTTTGAGAAAGCAAACTATCACTATTTAAGAGTGTTAGTTGACTTTTTTTTCCACTCGTATCCCGATATTTCTCTCTCGGTGTCTCCGTTAAGTCTTTCTCCCTCGAGCTCGCTCTCCCAAACTCAGAAAACTAAACTTCCATTCACTATCATCCCTCGTTGCTGATTGGTCCAACTGAGAGATCCCGCTGTTGCTATTGGTCAGCCCGAACTAAAGGGGCGGGAAGCAATACCAAGCAGCCAGAGCGTGGTGGATGCCCCCCCCCCCCCCCCCACACACACACACACACACACACACAAAGGGATACGGAAGAAGTTTATTATTAGTTTCTCTCTCATTTAAAATGGAAAATCAGTCAATTATTTAAGGTATTATTGGACTTCACAAGGTTCATTTTCTTACCGTAAATTATTTAATACGTACTTTGTGTGTCAAAGGAAGCAAATAAGAGGCTGACAATGAGAAAATATTGCCTGGGGGTTTTCCACCTAACTCGCTTCAAAGAACTTCCAGTTTATTTTTTCAATGAAGATACCACTGGTGGTCTGGCTACACATACACATGCTCCATTACAACAACAACAACACAAATGCCAGGAGCTATATCTTAGCCTTCTACTGATAGCCTAGTTCCTTCCATAGCGCGTGTCATTAAATGGCACATTATTATTAAATCATACAACACAGTGACCTTATCTTTTATTGCCTCAGTAAATCCTCCAGAGGCAGAGTTTCTATCCCCGCGGTGGCCAAAATAGTCGAGCTGTCCCCAACACATTCTCCTCAAGCACCTTCACCCCAGTTCTTCTTTATTTATCTTTCAAATCCAGGCTCATTTGGCAACTGGCCTCTTAATTCCTCTTTCCAGCTATTAAAGAGGGCATGATGCAACTAGCTTCCATGAAAGCTTTCTGCCACTCAGTCTGCAGGGCCAAACTTCAGACATTGCTCTGGATTCCACATTAAAAACACTCAAGTCGCTTTTAATTAATCTTATTATCACCACTCAGTGAACAGCGTTTTACCCCCACATCGGCTGTATGTTATTATTAATTTGCGTCCTAGTTTCATCACCGTGAGCCCTGATTTGAACCCTTGGAATAAGGGGTATTGAGAGTGATGTCGGTTCATCCCTCCAGTAAAGTTCCTCGTGTAAACTTTTGTTCTGACAGCTCAACATGACGTCGTTTTTTTTGTCACTTCTCCGTATATCTATGTCACAAATGTAACCGAGAGCTCGGTGCTGGTGGCACCAGCGCCGGGGCCTTTAATTGCTTCCACATTTAGCTCGACTGCACAATCCCAAACAAACTCCCGCCGTCAAACTCGGCATTTCGTCTCAGATTATTTCTCTCAATTTCAAAAAACATTCAGCAACTTGGCAGACCTGCTCTGCCCCCCCTCAGTGTTCTTTGTACCTTTAGATCTTGTCCTTCTTGCCGGCCCCTCGGTCACCTCCACAGCGACAGGCGGCTCCTAAACATTGGACGGTATTACCGTTTTTTTACAATCCCGTGCTCACACACACAACTATGGCATTTGTCTTCTTCTTTTTTTTTTTGCATTTGTTTCCATGATTCTTTTTTAAAAAGGTCTTCTGTCACACTTTGTGCGGTGCCCTTGAGTTTGGGGGAAAGGTATTTTTCTTCTTTAAAACAAAAACAACAGCAAAAGCAATAATATATGACCGGGCTCTAAATATAAGGATGCCTCTGTCGGGTCACCTCCGACCTCCTCTTCCAAAAAAAAACCTCTTTCAGGCTTCTATCAAATTCCCTGAGCCCTGAAGTCTCATAAAGCGGTCTCATTTCCTTTCCGCCGGTCCTGTTCTCGGGAGGTCATGATATTGCAGTCATGGCATGTGAATGAATGTAAGCAGCATTTGAACACATTACGCTGCTGCGGTGTGATGTGTGGGTGGGGGGGTCGAGGTGTGTGTGTGTGTGTGTGTGGGGGGGGGGGGGGGGATACTCTTCAGAACTGGCCTGAATCTTAAATT